>NC_054467.1:271073577-271106077 GCF_017639515.1 Carcharodon carcharias
CACTCCTCCCCCCACCCCCCCCTCCCACACTCCTCCCCCACCCCCCACACTCCTCCCCCACCCCCCCCACACTCCTCCCCCACCCCCCCCACTCTCCTCCCCAACCCCCCACTCTCCTCCCCCACCCCCCCCCACTCTCCTCCCCAACCCCCCCCCATTCCTCCCCCACCCCCCCATTCCTCCCCCACCCCCCCACACTCCTCCCCCATCCCCCATTCCTCCCCCACCCCCCCCCCCACACTCCTCCCCCACCCCCCCCCCACATTCCCCCCCCCACATTCCCCCCCCCACACCTCCCCCACCCCCCCCCCCACACTCCTCCCCCACCCCCCCCCCACACACCTCCCCCACCCCCCACACTCCTCCCCCACCCCCCCATTCCTCCCCCACCCACCACGCCCCCCCCCCTCCACTCACTCCCACCCATTAACTGCATCAGCCTGGCCCCCAGACGAAAGCTGAAGGTCTCTATTACCTGGTGGTTTCGGGGATGGCAGGGCCACACCCCAAGCGTCTGCAATGTGCTGGAGCAGCCGGATGGTGATTTGCCGGTGAACCACTTGGCTCCAGTGAATTCCATCTGGAGCTCGGTGCTGCAGCTCAGAGCGGAATTGGAAATGCAAGTCCACAACATCAAAACCATGAGCAGCGGCCAGAAGGGCACTGTAGAAATTGGCTTCAATCACATCACAGCGCAAAGTGGTTTCCAGATACTGTAACTACAGCAAGATAAACAGCATCTGAGAGGACTTCATCACCCAGACACACACACACACACCCAGACACACACACACACACACACCCCCACACCCCCAAACACACCCAGACACACACACCCACACCCAGACACACACACACACACACACCCCCACACCCCCAAACACACCCAGACACACACACCCACACCCAGACACACACACACACACCCCCACACCCCCAAACACACCCAGACACACACACACACACACACACCCCACACCCCCAAACACACCCAGACACACACACACACACACACACACCCCCAAACACACCCAGACACACACACACACACCCCCACACCCCCAAACACACCCAGACACACACACCCACACCCAGACACACACACACACACCCCCACACCCCCAAACACACCCAGACACACACACACACACACACACCCCCACACCCCCAAACACACCCAGACACACACACACACACACACACACCCCCAAACACACCCAGACACACACACACACACCCCCACACCCCCAAACACACCCAGACACACACACCCACACCCAGACACACACACACACACACACCCCCACACCCCCAAACACACCCAGACACACACACCCACACCCAGACACACACACACACACCCCCACACCCCCAAACACACCCAGACACACACACCCACACCCAGACACACACACACACACACACACACCCAAACACACCCAGACACACACACACACACACACACACCCCCAAACACACCCAGACACACACACCCACACACACACACCCCCAAACACACCCAGACACACACACCCACACCCAGACACACACACACACACACACCCCCACACCCCCAAACACACCCAGACACACACACACACACACACACACACACCCCAAACACACCCAGACACACACACACACACCCCCAAACACACCCAGACACACACACCCACACCCAGACACACACACACACCCCCACACCCCCAAACACACCCAGACACACACACACACACACACCCAGACACACACACCCACACCCAGACACACACACACACACCCCCACACCCCCAAACACACCCAGACACACACACCCACACACACCCCCACACCCCCAAACACACCCAGACACACACACACACACACACACACACACACCCAGACACACACACACACACCCCCACACCCCCAAACACACCCAGACACACACACCCACACCCAGACACACACACACACACCCCCACACCCCCAAACACACCCAGACACACACACACACACACACCCCACACCCCCAAACACACCCAGACACACACACCCACACCCAGACACACACACACACACCCCCACACCCCCAAACACACCCAGACACACACACACACACACACCCCCACACCCCCAAACACACCCAGACACACACACACACACACACCCACACACACACACACACACCCCCACACCCCCAAACACACCCAGACACACACACCCACACCCAGACACACACACACACACACACACACACCCCCACACCCCCAAACACACCCAGACACACACACACACACACACCCCCACACCCCCAAACACACCCAGACACACACACCCACACCCAGACACACACACACACCCCCACACCCCCAAACACACCCAGACACACACACCCACACCCAGACACACACACACACACCCCCCACACCCCCAAACACACCCAGACACACACACACACACACACACCCCCACACCCCCAAACACACCCAGACACACACACACACACACACACACCCCCAAACACACCCAGACACACACACACACACCCCCACACCCCCAAACACACCCAGACACACACCCACACCCAGACACACCACACACACCCCCACACCCCCAAACACACCCAGACACACACACACACACCCCCACACCCCCAAACACACCCAGACACACACACCCACACCCAGACACACACACACACACACACACCCCCAAACACACCCAGACACACACACCCACACCCAGACACACACACACACACCCCCACACCCCCAAACACACCCAGACACACACACACACACACACACACACCCCAAACACACCCAGACACACACACACACACACACACACCCCCAAACACACCCAGACACACACACACACACCCCCACACCCCAAACACACCCAGACACACACACCCACACCCAGACACACACACACACACCCCCACACCCCCAAACACACCCAGACACACACACCCACACCCAGACACACACACACACACCCCCACACCCCCAAACACACCCAGACACACACACCCACACCCAGACACACACACACACACACACACACCCCCAAACACACCCAGACACACACACCCACACCCCCAAACACACCCAGACACACACACCCACACCCAGACACACACACACACACCCCCACACCCCCAAACACACCCAGACACACACACCCACACCCAGACACACACACACACACCCCCACACCCCCAAACACACCCAGACACACACACCCACACCCAGACACACACACACACACCCCCACACCCCCAAACACACCCAGACACACACACCCACACCCAGACACACACACACACACACCCCCAAACACACCCAGACACACACACCCACACCCCCAAACACACCCAGACACACACACACACACACACACACCCCCAAACACACCCAGACACACACACACACCCCAAACACACCCAGACACACACACACACACCCACCCAGACACACACACACCCCCAAACACACCCAGACACACACACCCACACCCAGACACACACACACACACCCCCACACCCCCAAACACACCCAGACACACACACCCACACCCAGACACACACACACACACCCCCACACCCCCAAACACACCCAGACACACACACCCACACCCAGACACACACACACACACCCCCACACCCCCAAACACACCCAGACACACACACACACACACACACACACCCCCACACCCCCAAACACACCCAGACACACACACACACCCCCCCACACCCCCAAACACACCCAGACACACACACCCACACCCAGACACACACACACACACCCCCACACCCCCAAACACACCCAGACACACACACACACACACCCCCACACCCCCAAACACACCCAGACACACACACACACACACACCCCCACACCCCCAAACACACCCAGACACACACACACACACACACACACACCCACACCCCCAAACACACCCAGACACACACACACACACAAACCCCCCCACACCCCCAAACACACCCAGACACACACACCCACACCCAGACACACACACACACCCCCACACCCCCAAACACACCCAGACACACACACACACACACACCCCCACACCCCCAAACACACCCAGACACACACACACACACACCCCCACACCCCCAAACACACCCAGACACACACACACACACCCAGACACACATACACACACACCCCCACACCCCCAAACACACCCAGACACACACACACACACACACCCCCAAACACACCCAGACACACACACACACACACACACACACACACACACCCCAAACACACCCAGACACACACACACACACCCACCCAGACACACACACACCCCCAAACACACCCAGACACAGACACACACACACACCCCCCTAAACACACCCAGACACAGACACACACACCCAGACACACACACACCCCCAAACACACCCAGACACACACACCCACACCCAGACACACACACCCACACCCCCACACCCCCAAACACACCCAGACACACACACCCACACGCAGACACACACACACACACCCACACACACCCCCCCACACCCCCAAACACACCCAGACACACACACACACACACCCCCAAACACACCCAGACACACACCCCCAAACACACCCAGACACACACACACACACACCCCCAAACACACCCAGACACACACCCCCAAACACACCCAGACACACACACACACACACCCAGACACACACACACACAACCCCCCCAAACACACCCAGACACACACACACCCCCAAACACACCCAGACACAGACACACACACACCCCCCCAAACACACCCAGACACACACACACACACACACACACACACCCCAAACACACCCAGACACACACACACACACCCACCCAGACACACACCCCCAAACACATCCAGACACAGACACACACACACACCCCCCCAAACACACCCAGACACACACACACACACACACACACACACCCCAAACACACCCAGACACACACACACACACCCACCCAGACACACACACACCCCCAAACACACCCAGACACAGACACACACACACACACCCCTAAACACACCCAGACACAGACACACACACCCAGACACACACACACCCCCAAACACACCCAGACACAGACACACACACACCCCCCCAAACACACCCAGACACACACACACACACACACACACACCCCAAACACACCCAGACACAGACACACACACACACCCCCAGACACACACACACACACAAACAAACACAAAACCAGACACCCACACGCACACACAAAACCAAACAAGACAGACATGGCAACCAACACAAACACACCAAAGAACAGAGTTCATTACCCTCAACACTCCCAGGACAGGTACAGCACGTGGTTAGATACAGAGTAAAGCTCCCTCTACACTGTCCCCATCAAACACATGAAAAGAGACTGGCAGTGAATATAAGAGGGAATCCCAAGGTCTTCTAAAAGCATGTAAATAATAAAAGTTGGGAAAACAAAGAATAGGGATAAAAAAGAGAACTTGCATGTGAATTAACAGTGTTTACTCTGCAGTTTACAGACACTGTCACACCGCGTACCGACGGTGTTTACACTGCAGTTTACAGACACTGTCACACCGCGTACTGACGGTGTTTCCACTGCATTTACACACACTGTCACACCGCGTACTGACAGTGTTTACACTGCAGTTTACACACACTGTCACACCGCATACTGACAGTGTTTACACTGCAGTTTACACACACTGTCACACCGCGTACTGACAGTGTTTACATTGCAGTTTACTGACACTGTCACACCGCGTACTGACAGTGTTTACACTGCAGTTTACAGACACTGTCACACCGCGTACTGACGGTGTTTACACTGCAGTTTACAGACACTGTCACACCACGTACTGACAGTGTTTACACTGCAGTTTACAGACACTGTCACACCGCGTACTGACGATGTTTAAACTGCAGTTTACAGACACTGTCACACCACGTACTGACGATGTTTACACTGCAGTTTACAGACACTGTCACACCGCGTACTGACAGTGTTTACACTGCAGTTTACAGACACTGTCACACCACGTACTGACGATGTTTACACTGCAGTTTACACACACTGTCACACCACGTACTGACGATGTTTACACTGCAGTTTACACACACTGTCACACCACGTACTGACGATGTTTACACTGCAGTTTACAGACACTGTCACACCGCGTACTGACAGTGTTTACACTGCAGTTTACAGACACTGTCACACCGCGTACTGACAGTGTTTACACTGCAGTTTACAGACACTGTCACACCGCGTACTGACAGTGTTTACACTGCAGTTTACAGACACTGTCACACCGCGTACTGACGGTCTTTACACCGCAGTTTACAGACACTGTCACACCGCGTACTGACGGTGTTTACACTGCAGTTTACAGACACTGCCACACCGCGTACTGGCAGTGTTTACTCTGCAGTTTACAGACACTGTCACACCGCGTACTGACAGTGTTTACACTGCAGTTTACGGACACTGTCACACCGCGTACTGACAGTGTTTACACTGCAATTTACAGACACTGTCACACCGCGTAATGACAGTGTTTACACTGCAGTTTACAGACACTGTCACACCGCGTATTGACGATGTTTACACTGCAGTTTACAGACACTGTCACACCGCGTACTGACAGTGTTTACACTGCAGTTTACAGACACTGTCACACCGCGTACTGACGGTGTTTACACTGCAGTTTACAGACACTGTCACACCGCGTACTGACAGTGTTTACACTGCAGTTTACAGACACTGTCACACCCCGTACTGACAGTGTTTACACTGCAGTTTACAGACAGTCACACCGCGTACTGACAGTGTTTACACTGCAGTTTACACTGTCACACCGCGTAATGACAGTGTTTACACTGCAGTTTACAGACACTGTCACACCGCGTACTGACAGTGTTTACACTGCAGTTTACAGACACTGTCACACCGCGTACTGACAGTGTTTACTCTGCAGTTTACAGACACTGTCACACCGCGTACTGACAGTGTTTACACAGCAGTTTACAGACACTGTCACACCGCGTACTGACAGTGTTTACACTGCAGTTTACACTGTCACACCGCGTACTGACAGTGTTTACTCTGCAGTTTACAGACACTGTCACACCGCGTACTGACAGTGTTTACACAGCAGTTTACAGACACTGTCACACCGCGTACTGACATTGTTTACACTGCAGTTTACAGACACTGTCACACCGCGTACTGACGGTGTTTACACTGCAGTTTACAAACACTGTCACACCGCGTACTGACAGTGTTTACACTGCAGTTTACACTGTCACACCACGTACTGACAGTGTTTACACTGCAGTTTACACTGTCACACCACGTACTGACGGTGTTTACACTGCAGTTTACACTGTCACACCACGTACTGACGGTGTTTACACTGCAGTTTACACTGTCACACCACGTACTGACGGTGTTTACACTGCAGTTTACACTGTCACACCACGTACTGACAGTGTTTACACTGCAGTTTACACTGTCACACCACGTACTGACAGTGTTTACACTGCAGTTTACACTGTCACACCACGTACTGACAGTGTTTACAATGCAGTTTACACTGTCACACCACGTACTGACGGTGTTTACACTGCAGTTTACAGACGCTGTCACACTGCGTACTGACAGTGTTTACACTGCAGTTTACAGAAACTGTCACACCGTGTACTGACAGTGTTTACACTGCAGTTCACAGACACTGTCACACCGCGTACTGACAGTGTTTACACTGCAATTTACAGACACTGTCACACCGCGTAATGACAGTGTTTACACTGCAGTTTACAGACACTGTCACACCGCGTATTGACGGTGTTTACACTGCAGTTTACAGACACTGTCACACCGCGTACTGACGGTGTTTACACTGCAGTTTACAGACAGTCACACCGCGTACTGACAGTGTTTACACTGCAGTTTACACTGTCACACCGCGTAATGACAGTGTTTACACTGCAGTTTACAGACACTGTCACACCGCGTACTGACGGTGCTTACACTGCAGTTTACAGACACTGTCACACCGCGTACTGACAGTGCTTACACTGCAGTTTACAGACACTGTCACACCGCGTACTGACAGTGTTTACACTGCAGTTTACAGACACTGTCACACCGTGTACTGACAGTGTTTACCCTGCAGTTTACAGACGCTGTCACACTGCGTACTGACAGTGTTTACACTGCAGTTTACAGGCACTGTCACACCGCGTACTGACAGTGTTTACGCTGCAGTTTACAGACACTGTCACACCGCGTACTGACAGTGCTTACACTGCAGTTTACAGACACTGTCACACTGCGTAATGACAGTGTTTACACTGTAGTTTACAGACACTCACACCGCGTACTGACAGTGTTTACACTCCAGTTTTCAGACACTGTCACACCGCGTACTGATGGTGTTTACACAGGAGTTTACAGACACTGTCACACCGCGTACTGACAGTGTTTACACTGCAGTTTACAGACACTGTCACACCGCGTACTGACAGTGTTTACACTGCAGTTTAAAGACACTGTCACACTGCGTACTGACAATGTTTACACTGCAGTTTACAGACACTATCACACCGCGTACTGACAATGTTTACACTGCAGTTTACAGACACTGTCACACCGCGTACTGACAGTGTTTACACTGCAGTTTACTGACACTGTCACACTGCGTACTGACAGTGTTTACACTGCAGTTTACTGACACTGTCACACTGCGTACTGACAGTGTTTACACTGCAGTTTACAGACACTGTCACACCGCGTACTGACAGTGTTTACACTGCAGTTTACAGACACTGTCACACCGCGTACTGACAGTGTTTACACTGCAGTTTACAGACACTGTCACATTGCGTACTGACGGTGTTTACACTGCAGTTTTACAGACACTGTCACACCGCATACTGACGGTATTTACACTGCAATTTACAGACACTGTCACACCGTGTACTGACGGTATTTACACTGCAGTTTACAGACACTGTCACACCGTGTACTGACAGTGTTTACACTGCAGTTTACAGACACTGTCACACCGCATACTGACAGTGTTTACACTGCAGTTTACAGAAACTGTCACACCGCGTACTGACAGTGTTTACACTGCAATTTACAGACACTGTCACACCGTGTACTGACAGTGTTTACACTGCAGTTTACAGACACTGTCACACTGCGTACTGACAGTGTTTACACTGCAGTTTACAGACACTGTCACACCGTGTACAGACGGTACTTACACTGCAGTTTACAGACACTGTCACACTGCGTACTGAGTGTTTACACTGCAGTTTACACTGTCACACCGCGTACTGACAGTGTTTACACTGCAGTTTACAGACACTGTCACACCGCGTACTGACAGTGTTTACACTGCAGTTTACAGACACTGTCACACCGCGTACTGACGGTGTTTATACTGCAGTTTACTGACACAGTCACACCGCGTTCTGACGGTGCTTACACTGCAGTTTACAGACACTGTCACACCGCGTACTGACATTGTTTACTCTGCAGTTTACAGACACTGTCACACCGCGTACTGACAGTGTTTACACTGCAGTTTACGGACACTGTCACACCGCGTACTGACCGTGTTTACACTGCAGTTTACAGACACTGTCACACCACGTACTGACAGTGTTTACACTGCAGTTTACAGACACTGTCACACAGCGTACTGACAGTGTTTACACTGCAGTTTACACTGCAGTTTACACTGTCACACCGCATACTGACAGTGTTTACACTGCAGTTTACAGACACTGTCACACCGCGTACTGACAGTGTTTACACTGCAGTTTACAGACACTGTCACACCGCGTACTGACAGTGTTTACACTGCAGTTTACAGACGCTGTCACACTGCGTACTGACTGTTTACACTGCAGTTTACAGACACTGTCACACCGCGTACTGACAGTGTTTACACTGCAGTTTACACTGTCACACCGTGTACTGACAGTGTTTACCCTGCATTTTACAGACACTGTCACACTGCGTACTGACAGTGTTTACATTGCAGTTTACAGACACTGTCAAACCGCGTACTTAGTGTTTACACTGCAGTTTACAGACACTGTCACACCGCGTACTGACAGTGTTTACACTGCAGTTTACAGACACTGTCACACCGCGTACTGACGGTGCTTACACTGCAGTTTACTGACACTGTCACACCGCGTTCTGACGGTATTTACACTTCAGTTTACAGACACTGTCACACCGCGTACTGACAGTGTTTACACTGCAGTTTACAGACACTGTCACACCGCGTACTGACAGTGTTTACTCTGCAGTTTACAGACACTGTCACACCGCGTACTGACAGTGTTTACACAGCAGTTTACAGACACTGTCACACCGCGTACTGACAGTGTTTACACTGCAGTTTACACTGTCACACCGCGTACTGACAGTGTTTACTCTGCAGTTTACAGACACTGTCACACCGCGTACTGACAGTGTTTACACAGCAGTTTACAGACACTGTCACACCGCGTACTGACAGTGTTTACACTGCAGTTTACAGACACTGTCACACCGCGTACTGACGGTGTTTACACTGCAGTTTACAGACACTGTCACACCGCGTACTGACAGTGTTTACACTGCAGTTTACACTGTCACACCACGTACTGACAGTGTTTACACTGCAGTTTACACTGTCACACCACGTACTGACGGTGTTTACTCTGCAGTTTACACTGTCACACCACGTACTGACGGTGTTTACACTGCAGTTTACACTGTCACACCACGTACTGACGGTGTTTACACTGCAGTTTACACTGTCACACCACGTACTGACAGTGTTTACACTGCAGTTTACACTGTCACACCACGTACTGACAGTGTTTACACTGCAGTTTACACTGTCACACCACGTACTGACAGTGTTTACAATGCAGTTTACACTGTCACACCACGTACTGACGGTGTTTACACTGCAGTTTACAGACGCTGTCACACTGCGTACTGACAGTGTTTACACTGCAGTTTACAGAAACTGTCACACCGTGTACTGACAGTGTTTACACTGCAGTTCACAGACACTGTCACACCGCGTACTGACAGTGTTTACACTGCAATTTACAGACACTGTCACACCGCGTAATGACAGTGTTTACACTGCAGTTTACAGACACTGTCACACCGCGTATTGACGGTGTTTACACTGCAGTTTACAGACACTGTCACACCGCGTACTGACGGTGTTTACACTGCAGTTTACAGACAGTCACACCGCGTACTGACAGTGTTTACACTGCAGTTTACACTGTCACACCGCGTACTGACAGTGTTTACACTGCAGTTTACAGACACTGTCACACCGCGTACTGACGGTGTTTACACTGCAGTTTACAGACACTGTCACACCGCGTACTGACAGTGTTTACACTGTAGTCTACAGACACTGTCACACCGCGTACTGACAGTGTTTACACTGCAGTTTACAGACACTGTCACACCGCGTACTGACAGTGTTTACACTGCAGTTTACAGACACTGTCACACCGCGTACTGACAGTGTTTACACTGCAGTTTACAGACACTGTCACACCGCGTACTGACAGTGTTTACACTGCAGTTTACAGACACTGTCACACCGCGTACTGACAGTGCTTACACTGCAGTTTACAGACACTGTCACACTGCGTACTGACAGTGTTTACACTGCAGTTTACAGACACTGTCACACCGCGTACTGACAGTGTTTACACTGCAGTTTTCAGACACTGTCACACCGCGTACTGATGGTGTTTACACAGGAGTTTACAGACACTGTCACACCGCGTACTGACAGAGTTTACACTGCAGTTTACAGACACTGTCACACCGCGTACTGACAGTGTTTACACTGCAGTTTTCAGACACTGTCACACCGCGTACTGATGGTGTTTACACAGGAGTTTACAGACACTGTCACACCGCGTACTGACAGTGTTTACTCTGCAGTTTACAGGCACTGTCACACCGCGTACTGACAGTGTTTACACTGCAGTTTAAAGACACTGTCACACTGCGTACTGACAATGTTTACACTGCAGTTTACAGACACTGTCACACCGCGTACTGACAATGTTTACACTGCAGTTTACAGACACTGTCACACCGCGTACTGACAGTGTTTACACTGCAGTTTACTGACACTGTCACACTGCGTACTGACAGTGTTTACACTGCAGTTTACAGAAACTGTCACACCGCGTTTTGACAGTGTTTACACTGCAATTTACACTGTCACACCGCGTACTGACGGTGTTTACACTGCAGTTTACTGACACTGTCACACCGCGTACTGACAGTGTTTACACTGCAGTTTACAGACACTGTCACACCGCGTACTGACGGTGTTTATACTGCAGTTTACTGACACTGTCACACCGCGTTCTGACGGTGTTTACACTGCAGTTTACAGACACTGTCACACCGCGTACTGACAGTGTTTACACTGCAGTTTACACTGTCACACCACGTACTGACAGTGTTTACACTGCAGTTTACTGACACTGTCACACCGCGTACTGACAGTGTTTACACTGCAGTTTACTGACACTGTCACACCACGTACTGACAGTGTTTACACTGCAGTTTACAGACACTGGCACACCGCGTACTGACGGTGTTTATACTGCAGTTTACTGACACTGTCACACCGCGTTCTGACGGTGTTTACTCTGCAGTTTACAGACACTGTCACACCGCGTACTGACAGTGTTTACACTGCAGTTTACACTGTCACACCGCGTACTGACAGTGTTTACACTGCAGTTTACAGACACTGTCACACCGCGTACTGACAGTGTTTACACTGCAGTTTACAGACACTGTCACACCACGTACTGACAGTGTTTACACTGCAGTTTACAGACACTGTCACACCGCGTACTGACAGTGTTTACACTGCAGTTTACAGACACTGTCACACCGCGTACTGACAGTGTTTACACTGCAGTTTACAGACACTGTCACACCGCGTACTGACAGTGTTTACACTGCAGTTTACAGACACTGTCACACCGCGTACTGACAGTGTTTACACTGCAGTTTACAGACACTGTCACACCGCGTACTGACAGTGTTTACACTGCAGTTTACAGACACTGTCACACCACGTACTGACGGTGTTTACACTGCAGTTTACAGACACTGTCACACCGTGTACTGACAGTGTTTACACTGCAGTTTACAGACACTGTCACACCGCGTACTGACGGTGTTTACTCTGCAGTTTACAGACACTGACACACCGTGTACTGACAGTGTTTACACTGCGGTTTACACTGTCACACCACGTACTGACGGTGTTTACACTGCAGTTTACAGACACTGTCACACCGCGTACTGACGGTGTTTACACTGCAGTTTACAGACATTGTCACACCGCGTAGTGACAGTGTTTACACTGCAGTTTACAGACACTGTCACACCGCGTACTGACAGTGTTTACACTGCAGTTTACACACACTGTCACACCGCGTACTGACAGTGTTTACACTGCAGTTTACAGACACTGTCACACCGCGTACTGACGGTGTTTACACTGCAGTTTACAGACACTGTCACACCGCGTACTGACGGTGTTTACACTGCAGTTTACAGACGCTGTCACACCGCATACTGACGGTGTTTACACTGCAGTTTACAGACACTGTCACACCGCGTACTGACAGTGTTTACACTGCAGTTTACAGACACTGACAGTGTCTACACTGCAGTTTACAGACACTGACAGTGTCTACACTGCAGTTTACAGACACTGTCACACCGCGTACTGACAGTGTTTACACTGCAGTTTACAGACACTGTCACACCGCATACTGACAGTGTTTACACTGCATTTTACAGACACTGTCACACCGCGTACTGACAGTGTTTACACTGCAGTTTACAGTCACTGTCACACCGCGTACTGACAGTGTTTACAATGCTGTTTACAGACACTGACAGTGTTTACACTGCAGTTTACGTACACTGTCACACCGCGTACTGACAATGTTTACACTGCAGTTTACAGACACTGTCACACCGCGTACTGACTGTGTTTACACTGCTGTTTACAGACACTGAGTGTTTACACTGCAGTTTACAGACACTGTCACACCGCGTACTGACGGTGTTTACACTGCAGTTTACAGACACTGTCACACCGTGTACTGACGGTGTTTACACTGCAGTTTACAGACACTGTTACACCACGTACTGACAGTGTTTACTCTGCAGTTTACAGACACTGTCACACCGCGTACTGACGGTGTTTACACTGCAGTTTACAGACCCTGTCACACCGCGTACTGACAGTGTATACACTGCAGTTTACAGACACTGTCACACCGCGTACTGACGGTGTTTACACTGCAGTTTACAGACACTGACGGTATTTACACTGCAGTTTACAGACACTGTCACACCGCGTACTGACGGTGTTTACACTGCAGTTTACAGACACTGTCACACCGCGTACCGACGGTGTTTACACTGCAGTTTACAGACACTGTCACACCGCGTACTGACGGTGTTTACACTGCAGTTTACAGACACTGTCACACCGCGTACTGACGGTGTTTACACTGCAGTTTACAGACACTGTCACACCGTGTACTGACGGTGTTTACACTGCAGTTTACAGACACTGTCACACCGTGTACTGACACTGCTTACTCTGCAGTTTACAGACACTGTCACACCGCGTACTGACGGTGTTTACACTGCAGTTTACACTGTCACACCACGTACTGACAGTGTTTACAATGCAGTTTACACTGTCACACCACGTACTGACGGTGTTTACACTGCAGTTTACAGACGCTGTCACACTGCGTACTGACAGTGTTTACACTGCAGTTTACAGAAACTGTCACACCGTGTACTGACAGTGTTTACACTGCAGTTCACAGACACTGTCACACCGCATACTGACAGTGTTTACACTGCAATTTACAGACACTGTCACACCGCGTAATGACAGTGTTTACACTGCAGTTTACAGACACTGTCACACCGCGTATTGACGGTGTTTACACTGCAGTTTACAGACACTGTCACACCGCGTACTGACGGTGTTTACACTGCAGTTTACAGACAGTCACACCGCGTACTGACAGTGTTTACACTGCAGTTTACACTGTCACACCGCATAATGACAGTGTTTACACTGCAGTTTACAGACACTGTCACACCGCGTACTGACGGTGCTTACACTGCAGTTTACAGACACTGTCACACCGCGTACTGACAGTGCTTACACTGCAGTTTACAGACACTGTCACACCGCGTACTGACAGTGCTTACACTGCAGTTTACAGACACTGTCACACCGCGTACTGACGGTGTTTACACTGCAGTTTACAGACACTGTCACACCGCGTACTGACAGTGTTTACACTGCAGTTTACAGACACTGTCACACCGTGTACTGACAGTGTTTACCCTGCAGTTTACAGACGCTGTCACACTGCGTACTGACAGTGTTTACACTGCAGTTTACAGGCACTGTCACACCGCGTACTGACAGTGTTTACGCTGCAGTTTACAGACACTGTCACACCGCGTACTGACAGTGCTTACACTGCAGTTTACAGACACTGTCACACTGCGTAATGACAGAGTTTACACTGTAGTTTACAGACACTCACACCGCGTACTGACAGTGTTTACACTGCAGTTTTCAGACACTGTCACACCGCGTACTGATGGTGTTTACACAGGAGTTTACAGACACTGTCACACCGCGTACTGACAGAGTTTACACTGCAGTTTACAGACACTGTCACACCGCGTACTGACAGTGTTTACACTGCAGTTTTCAGACACTGTCACACCGCGTACTGATGGTGTTTACACAGGAGTTTACAGACACTGTCACACCGCGTACTGACAGTGTTTACTCTGCAGTTTACAGGCACTGTCACACCGCGTACTGACAGTGTTTACACTGCAGTTTAAAGACACTGTCACACTGCGTACTGACATTGTTTACACTGAAGTTTAAAGACACTGTCACACCGCGTACTGACAGTGTTTACACTGCAGTTTACTGACACTGTCACACTGCGTACTGACAGTGTTTACACTGCAGTTTACAGACACTGTCACACCGCGTACTGACAGTGTTTACACTGCAGTTTACAGACACTGTCACACCGCGTACTGACAGTGTTTACACTGCAGTTTACAGACACTGTCACATTGCGTACTGACGGTGTTTACACTGCAGTTTTACAGACACTGTCACACCGCATACTGACGGTATTTACACTGCAATTTACAGACACTGTCACACCGTGTACTGACGGTATTTACACTGCAGTTTACAGACACTGTCACACCGTGTACTGACAGTGTTTACACTGCAGTTTACAGACACTGTCACACCGCATACTGACAGTGTTTACACTGCAGTTTACAGAAACTGTCACACCGCGTACTGACAGTGTTTACACTGCAATTTACAGACACTGTCACACCGTGTACTGACAGTGTTTACACTGCAGTTTACAGACACTGTCACACTGCGTACTGACAGTGTTTACACTGCAGTTTACAGACACTGTCACACCGTGTACAGACGGTACTTACACTGCAGTTTACAGACACTGTCACACTGCGTACTGAGTGTTTACACTGCAGTTTACACTGTCACACCGCGTACTGACAGTGTTTACACTGCAGTTTACAGACACTGTCACACCGCGTACTGACAGTGTTTACACTGCAGTTTACAGACACTGTCACACCGCGTACTGACGGTGTTTATACTGCAGTTTACTGACACAGTCACACCGCGTTCTGACGGTGCTTACTCTGCAGTTTACAGACACTGTCACACCGCGTACTGACAGTGTTTACACTGCAGTTTACGG
The DNA here is from genome assembly GCF_017639515.1 of Carcharodon carcharias. NCBI lineage: Eukaryota > Metazoa > Chordata > Chondrichthyes > Lamniformes > Lamnidae > Carcharodon > Carcharodon carcharias. The sequence goes on from NC_054467.1 coordinate 271,090,500, forward strand.
ACACTGTCACACCGCGTACTGACCGTGTTTACACTGCAGTTTACAGACACTGTCACACCACGTACTGACAGTGTTTACACTGCAGTTTACAGACACTGTCACACAGCGTACTGACAGTGTTTACACTGCAGTTTACACTGCAGTTTACACTGTCACACCGCATACTGACAGTGTTTACACTGCAGTTTACAGACACGGTCACACCGCGTACTGACAGTGTTTACACTGCAGTTTACAGACACTGTCACACCGCGTACTGACAGTGTTTACACTGCAGTTTACAGACGCTGTCACACTGCGTACTGACTGTTTACACTGCAGTTTACAGACACTGTCACACCGCGTACTGACAGTGTTTACACTGCAGTTTACACTGTCACACCGTGTACTGACAGTGTTTACCCTGCATTTTACAGACACTGTCACACTGCGTACTGACAGTGTTTACATTGCAGTTTACAGACACTGTCAAACCGCGTACTTACAGTGTTTACACTGCAGTTTACAGACACTGTCACACCGCGTACTGACAGTGTTTACACTGCAGTTTACAGACACTGTCACACCGCGTACTGACGGTGCTTACACTGCAGTTTACTGACACTGTCACACCGCGTTCTGACGGTATTTACACTTCAGTTTACAGACACTGTCACACCGCGTACTGACAGTGTTTACACTGCAGTTTTCAGACACTGTCACACCGCGTACTGACAGTGTTCACACTGCAGTTTACACACACTGTTACACCGCGTACTGACAGTGTTCACACTGCAGTTTACAGGCACTGTCACACTGCGTACTGACAGTGTTTACACTGCAGTTTACAGACACTGTCACATTGCGTACTGACAGTGTTTACACTGCAGTTTACACTGTCACACTGCGTACTGACAGTGTTTAAACTGCAGTTTACAGACACTGTCACACCGCGTACTGACGGTGTTTACACTGCAGTTTACAGACACTGTCACACCGCATACTGACGGTATTTACACTGCAGTTTACAGACACTGTCACACCGCGTACTGACGGTATTTACACTGCAGTTTACAGACACTGTCACACCGCGTACTGACAGTGTTTACACTGCAGTTTACACTGTCACACCGCGTACTGACAGTGTTTACAGACACTGTCACACCGCGTACTGACAGTGTTTACACTGCAGTTTACAGACACTGTCACACCGCGTACTGACAGTGTTTACACTGCAGTTTACAGACACTGTCACACCGCGTACTGACAGTGTTTACACTGCAGTTTACACTGTCACACCGCGTACTGACAGTGTTTACAGACACTGTCACACCGCGTACTGACAGTGTTTACACTGCAGTTTACAGACACTGTCACACCGCGTACTGACAGTGCTTACTCTGCAGTTTACAGACACTGTCACACCGCGTACTGACAGTGTTTACACTGCAGTTTACAGACACTGTCACACCGTGTACTGACGGTGTTTACACTGCAGTTTACAGACACTGTCACACCGCGTACTGACAGTGTTTTCACTGCAGTTTACAGACACTGTTACACCGCGTACTGACAGTGTTTACACTGCAGTTTACAGAAACTGTCACACCGCGTTTTGACAGTGTTTACACTGCAATTTACACTGTCACACCGCTTACTGACGGTGTTTACACTGCAGTTTACTGACACTGTCACACCGCGTACTGACAGTGTTTACACTGCAGTTTACTGACACTGTCACACCGCGTACTGACAGTGTTTACACTGCAGTTTACAGACACTGTCACACCGCGTACTGACGGTGTTTATACTGCAGTTTACTGACACTGTCACACCGCGTTCTGACGGTGTTTACACTGCAGTTTACAGACACTGTCACACCGCGTACTGACATTGTTTACACTGCAGTTTACACTGTCACACCACGTACTGACAGTGTTTACACTGCAGTTTACTGACACTGTCACACCGCGTACTGACAGTGTTTACACTGCAGTTTACTGACACTGTCACACCACGTACTGACAGTGTTTACACTGCAGTTTACAGACACTGGCACACCGCGTACTGACGGTGTTTATACTGCAGTTTACTGACACTGTCACACCGCGTTCTGACGGTGTTTACTCTGCAGTTTACAGACACTGTCACACCGCGTACTGACAGTGTTTACACTGCAGTTTACACTGTCACACCTCATACTGACAGTGTTTACACTGCAGTTTACAGACACTGTCACACCACGTACTGACAGTGTTTACACTGCAGTTTACAGACACTGTCACACCACGTACTGACAGTGTTTACACTGCAGTTTACAGACACTGTCACACCGCGTACTGACAGTGTTTACACTGCAGTTTACAGACACTGTCACACCGCGTACTGACAGTGTTTACACTGCAGTTTACAGACACTGTCACACCGCGTACTGACAGTGTTTACACTGCAGTTTACAGACACTGTCACACCGCGTACTGACAGTGTTTACACTGCAGTTTACAGACACTGTCACACCGCGTACTGACGGTGTTTACACTGCAGTTTACACTGTCACACCGCGTACTGACAGTGTTTACACTGCAGTTTACAGACACTGTCACACCGCGTACTGACGGTGTTTACACTGCAGTTTACAGACACTGTCACACCGCGCACCGATGGAATTTTGGCCATTACCTCTGGTATCAGGAAACCGCCTTTGATCTTTTTACCTAGCGGCATCGCCATGTTCCAAATCACAAGGCATTCTGGGAGAAGGACCTGCTTCAATCTAGTGAAGAATTTGTCCAGATTCTCTCTGTATCTCTCAGTTGAATTGGACCCATACCTGTGAGGCAGCATGAGAGCCAGCGTCAGAACCAAAGAGAGCAGGGGTGGGGGGGGGGTATGAGGGAGAAGAGCAGAATCAGTGGGGGTAACGGGCGAGTGACAGAGACTGTGCCACAGAAACAAATCGAAATTGGATAAGGAGAGCATGCAGCAACTGCAGAAGACCACTCGATTCTGTTAAACAGGGACAAGAGCAGGGGATGTTATTGAGAGGTATTAACCGGGCGTTATTGACGGATTTCAGAAGTGAGAGACCTTGGAGTGCATGTCCACAGGTCCCTGAAGGTGGCAGGACAGGTGGATAAGGTGGGAAAGAAAACACATGGGATGTTTTCCTTTATTGGACGAGGGATTGAATACAAAAGCAGGGATATAATGCTGGAACTGTATAAAACGCTGGATGGGCCAGTGAGATTTACAAGAATGTTGCCAGGGCTTGGAAATTGCAGCTACGAGGAGAGATTGGATAGGCTACATTTCTTTTCCTTAGAACAGAGGAGGCTAAGGGATGGCCTAATTGATGTGTACAAAATTATGAGGGGCCTAGATAGGGTCGACCCCTAGCTGAGGGGTCAGTTACCAGGGGGAACAGAGTGGAGGTGATTGGTAGAAGGATTAGAGGGGACATGAGGAAAGACTTTTTCACCCAGAGGGTGGTGGGTGTCTGGAACTCACTGCCTAAGTTGGTGGTTGAGGCTGAAACCCTCACCTCATTTAAAATGCACCTGGATCTGCATCTGAAGCTCTGGAACCTGCAAAGCCACAGACCAGGGGCTGGAAAGTGGGATTAAAATGAGCGGCTAGTTTAATTTTTGCTCTTTTTGGCCAGCACAGATATGATGGGCTGAATGGACTCTTTCTGCACTGTAACATTTCTATGGTTAGTTTAAGAGAAAGAACAAACGAGCAAAATGCCTGAAATCAAATGAGAATATTTCATTTCTGTTTTAACGGTATTATGAAAACATGCTGTTGGGTTATAAAGTTCCTCTGAACTCCCGGAGGAGATACAGTGGGAATTAATAAGATGTCCCACTTCGAATAAGAGACAGAGTTACAGAGGGAGGACAACACCAAATGGGAATTGGAATAACTCACCTCAGGCATTGTCCAGTGGATACTGAAGAAGCCTCTCGTGAAGGGGAAGTGTCGATGGGATGAGTGTAAGGCAACAGCTTTCTCTCAGAGATACTTGTGTCTGTGCCTATGAAATGTTTAAGTGAATTGAATTTGATAATCTGGCCATCGGCCTGAGACATTGGGAGTGTCCGGGGGAGATCAGTAAAGATCCTGAGATGGAGATTCCCCTCCCCCCTTTGATCTTTGAGAAGATGACCAGAAAGTCTGGAAGAATTATTGAATGGTGCATCTTTTTAAAGAGAGTGAAATCCTGGATGGTGAAGCTGATTGGCAAAATACACAGCACGATCCCTACAGTCCACACAAATGCGAGGTAATACATTTTGGAAGGTCTAATACAGGCAGGAATTATACAGTAACTGGCAGAACCCTTAAGTGCATCGACGGGCAGAGGGATCTGGGTGTACAGGTCCACAGGTCACTGAAAGTGGCAACGCAGGTGGATAAGGTAGTCAGGAAGGCATATAGCATGCTTGCCTTCATTGGCAGGGGTATTGAGTATAAAGGCTGGGAAGTCATGCTGCAGCTGTATAGAACCTTGGTTAGGCCACACTTGGAATATTGCGTACAATTCTGGTCACCACATTACCAGAAGGATATGGAGGCGTTGGAGAGGGTGCAGAGGAGGTTTACCAGGATGCTGCCTGGTCTGGAGGTTATTAGCTATGAGGAGAGGTTGGAGAAACTTGGATTGTTCTCACTAGAGCGACAGAGATTGAGGGGCGACTTGATAGAAGTTTACAAAATTATGAGTGGCATGGACAGAGTAGATAGTCAGGAGCTTTTTCCCCAGAGTGGAAGAGTCAATTAATTACTAGGGGACATAGATTTAAGGTGAGAGGAGAAAACTTTAGAGGAGATGTGTGGGGTAAGTTTTTTACACAGAGGGTAGTGAGTGTCTGGAATTCACTGCCAGAGCAGGTGGTGGAAGCAGGTACGATAGTGGTGTTTAAGAGGCAGCTTGACAAATACATGAATAGGATGGGAATAGAGGGATACGGACCCTGGAAGTGCAAAATGTTTTAGCTGACGGGTAATATGATCAGCGCAGGCTTGGAGGGCCGAAGGGCCTGTTCCTGTGCTGTACTTTTCTTTGCTCTTTGACCTGATAAACCTTCAATAAATACAAAACAAGGATTTGTGGGAGAGGGCAGAGAGATTACCACTAAGGATGATGAAGCGACTGTAGCAGAAGGAACAGTACCCGAATAGGAAACCTGGTAAAAAGAGAATCCCTGGAGAGCACAGCCAACAGAGAGGGAAACATGTGAGGCGACATAACCCAATGTGAAATTCCAGCACATGGGCAGTGGACTGAGGGAGGAAAGTTAATTGTCCTGAAGTCAGTTCCTCTATGGAGTAGGTGTCAGCGATTTGATGATTTAAAAATGTTTTCATACCCTTCAAACCTTAAGGAAGGGATTGGGAGGCCAGTGTGAGGCAGAGGTGATATGTTAACTGACAATCGGAGAGTACATGGTGCAGCTACACTGAAGAGCGAGTCCCAAACTGGCTCAGCTTCTCAACAAACAGCCTGAAATGGTTAACATGGCCTGAAGGGTATGAAAACATCTTTAAATGATCAAATCACTGACACATACTCCATAGAGAACAATTAACTTTAACTTTAATTAACAATTAACTGCAGGACAATTAACCTTATTCCCTGACTCCACTGCCATCTTCGAGTCAAGGTACAGTGAATGTAAAAGGAATTTTGGATTCGGGGCAATTGAAAGCTGGGGAGAAGAGCTGGAAATGAGTATTGCTCCTGCAAAAGGCAGTGGCAGGGGTTTCACAGTCCCATTCTGGTGTGGGACCCACCATTAGCGGGTGTGAGGGGCCCAGCCAGGAGTCCGTGGAGTTCCAGTGGGACGGGACACAACCCTGACTGCAGGTGGGACCAGAAAATCCCATCCCAAGGATATTTCCCTCTCCGGGGCGGGGGGGAAGGTCTGCAGGAAGGGGTGTCAAACCCAGTACTCAGCTATTTCGAGGAGCTTTAGTATGTTACCTACATATGTCATCAAGATATTAGGGAAACAGTTTGTAGTTTAGAAATAACTATCATCCTAAAATTAGTGCTGGGAAGTCAGTAAGGATATCTCCTTCTCCAAGGGGGAACTGTAAGAAATTGGGGTCCTTAATAAACAGGTATTTTCTACATAATATAGAAACTTGAAGGGACTTTCCAAGCAGCATTGATTCGCTCATTGGAAAGAGGGGTTGACATTCCCAGGCAGAAAGAACGGCATCTTCTGAACCCCCTCATCTACGCCAGAGTTTCGAAAGGACCAGGATCTGACCCTCAGCAAGGTGTAAACTAAACAGCTGACCTGCAGCAGGTGACACACAAGGTGGGTCGTAACCATCCTGGCGTTTGGAGTACCTGTCCTGTGTCCATTGGTCAGAATCGTTTGAACAGGTGATTGACACTGGGTAAGGGTCTATATGGGGAGGTCCTGCTGAGGGATTGTATATGACTGAGGTGTTGGGGAGGTTGCAATACTCATCATAGCATATATAAAATATAAATACATATTTATGTTATATTTATATAATATATATATCATATATATGATCATATTTATATAATATATATGTATCATAACTAAACTGTTGTTCCTTAATAAACCATCTTAAAAGTACTTCTGACTAGTAGACACGAGTAAGAGTTCAGAGTGTATTCGGGACAGTTTCCTAGAACAATATGTTGTGAATCCAACCAGGGATCAGACTATTTTGGATCTGGTAATGTGTAATGAGGCAGGTTTAATAAATGATCTCAGAGTAAAAGATCTCCTAGGAAACAGTGACCATAACATGGTAGAGTTTAGCATTCAGTTTGAGAGTGAGAAACTTGGGTTGGAAACAACTGTGCTAAACTTAAGTAAGGGTAATTACAAAGGAACGAGAGTAGAGTTGGCTGGAGGGGACTGGGAAAGGAGTTTAGCAGAAAAGACGGTTGATGAACAATGACAGACGTTTAAGAAAATAGTTCATGACTCACAACAAAGACATATCCCAGTGAGGAAGAAGGATTCTAAGAAGGGGATAAACAAACCATGGTTAACCAAGGAAGTTAAGGACAGTATGAAATTGAAAGAAAAAACATACAATGAGGCAAAGATTAGGGGTAAACAAGAGGATTGGGAAAGTTTTAAAAACCAACAAAAGATGACCAAAAAATAATAAAGAGTGAGAAAATAAACTTTGATGGTAAGCTAGCAAGTAATATAAAAACAGTCAGAGCTTCTTTAAATAAATAAAAAGGAAGAGAGAGGCCACAGTGAACATAGGCCCCTTAGAGAATGAGGCTGGGAAAATAATAATGGGGAAACCAGGAAATGGCAGAGGAGATGAATAATACTTTGCATCAGTCTTCACGTTAGAAGACACTAATATCATTCCAAAAATACTAAATAATCAAGGGGCAAAAGGAGGGGGAGGAAATCAATACAATAATTATCACTAGAGAAAAAGTACTAGGGAAACTAATGGGGCTAAAGGCTGATAAGTCCCCTGGACCTGATGGGTTGCATCCTAGGATATTAAAGGAAGTAGCTGCAGAGATAGAGGATGCACTGGTGGTAACCGTCCAAGAATCCTTAGATTCTGGAAAAGTCCCAGAGGATTGGAAAACTGCCAATGTAACAATCTTATTCAAAAAGAGAGGGAGATAAAAACAGGTAACTATAGGCCAGTTAGCTTAACATCTGTCATTGGGAAAATGTTATAAAGGATGTAATAGCAGAGCATTTAGAAATACATATTCTAATCAAGCAGAGTTAGCATGGCTTCATGAAGGGGAAATCATGTCTGACAAATTTATTAGAATTCTTTGAGGAGGTAACAAGCAGGTGAGATAAAGGGGAACCAGTAGATGTAATATATTTGGATTTCCAACAGGCATTCGATAACGTACCACACATAAGGCTACTTAATAAGATAAGAGCCCATGGTGTCTAGAGTCTAGGACCAGAAAGCATAATCTCAGAGTAAGGGGTCACCCATTTAAAACAGAGATGAGGAGGAATTTCTTCTCTCAGACGGTGCTGAATTTGTGGAATTCTTTACCACAGAGGACTGTAGAGGCTGGGTCATTCAGTATATTCAAGGCTGAGATAGACAGATTTTTAATCAGTAAGGGAATCAATGGTTATGGGGACAAGGCAGGAAAGTGGAGTTGAGGATTATCAGATCAGCCATGATCACATTGAATGGCGGAGCAGACTCGATGGGCAGAATGGTCTAACTCTGCTCCTACATCTTATGGTCTTCTAGACTGCCTATTCAGTTCTCTGTGTAACTGAACCCCCAATATCTTAAACTCGATGAGGGTAATGCTGGTGATGTGGTGTAAATGGACTTTCAAAAGGCATTTGACACAGTGCCACACAATAGACCTGTGAGAAAAGTTATTGCTCATGGAATAAAAGGGACAGTAGCAACATGGATACAAAATTGGCTGAAAAATAGGAAGCAGAGAGTAATGGTCAATGGATACTTTTCAGGCTGGAGGAAGGTTTGTAGTGGAGTTCCCCAGGGACCCTTGCTTTTCCTGATATGTACTAATGATCTAGATCTTGGTGTGCAGGGAGCAGAGATCACAGAATCACACAGTGCAGAAGAGGCCCTTCGGCCCATCGAGTCTGCACCGACACGTGAGAAACACTGACCTACCTACCTAATCCCATTTACCAGCACTTGGCCCATAGCCTTGAATGTTATGATGTGCCAAGTGCTCATCCAGGTATTTTTTAAAGGATGTGAGGCAACCCGCCTCCACCACCCTCCCAGGCAGCGCATTCCAGACCGTCACCACCCTCTGGGTAAAAAAGGTTTTCCTCACATCCCCCCTAAACCTCCTGCCCCTCACCTTGAACTTATGTCCCCTTGTGACTGACCCTTCAACTAAGGGGAACAGCTGCTCCCTATCCACCCTGTCCATGCCCCTCATAATCTTGTACACCTCGATCAGGTCGCCCCTCAGGCTTCTCTGCTCCAGTGAAAACAACCCAAGTCTATCCAACCTCTCTTCATAACTTAAATGTTTCATCCCAGGCAACATCCTGGTGAATCTCCTCTGCACCCCCTCCAGTGCAATCACATCCTTCCTATAATGTGGCGACCAGAACTGCACACAGTACTCCAGCTGTGGCCTCACCAAGGTTCTATACAACTCCAACACCACCTCCCTACTTTTGTAATCTATGCCCCGATTGATAAAGGCAAGTGTCCCATGTGTCTTTTTCACCACCCCACTAACATGCCCCTCCGCCTTCAGAGATCTATGGACACACACACCAAGGTCCCTTTGTTCCTCAGAACTTCCTAGTGTCATGCCGTTCATTGAATACTTCCTTGTCAAATTACTCCTTCCAAAGTGTATCATCTCTCACTTTTCAGGGTTAAATTCCATCTGCCACTTATCTGCCCATTTGACCATCCTGTCTATATCTTCCTGTAGCCTAAGAAACTCAACCTCACTGTTAACCACCGGTCAATCTATTTGTCATCAGCAAATTTACTAATCCTACCCCCCACATAGTCATCTATGTCGTTTATATAAATAACAAATAATAGGGGACCCAGCACAGATCCCTGTGGTACGTCACTGGACACTGGCTTCCAGTCACTAAAGCATCCTTCTGTCATCACCCTCTGTCTCCTACAACTAAGCCCATTTTGAATCCACCTTATCAAATTACCCTGTATCGCATGGGCATTTGCCTTCTTTATAAGTCTCCCATGTGGGACCTTGTCAAAGGCTTTGCTGAAATCCATATAAACTACATCAACTGCACTCCCGTCATCTACACACCTGATCACCTCCTCAAATAATTCAATCAAATTTGTTAGGCATGACCTCCCTCTGACAAAGCCATGCTGACTATCCCTGATCAAACCTTGTCTCTCCAAGTGGAGATAGATTCTCTCCTTCAGAATTTTCTCCAATAGTTTCCCTCCCACTGACGTGAGACTCACTGGCCTGTAGTTCCCTGGCTTATCTCCACAACCCTCCTTAAATAGCGGAACCACATTAGCTGTTCTCCAGTCGTCTGGCACATCCCCTGTGGCCAGAGAGGAATTAAACATTTGGGTCAGAGCTCCTGCGATCTCCTCCCTTGCCTCCCTCAGCAGTCTGGGACACAAATCATCCGGATCTGGAGATTTGTCCACTTTTAAGCCTGCCAACACCTCCAATACCTTGTCACTCCCTATATCAATTTGCTCAAGAACCTCATATTCTCTCTCCCCGAGTTCCATACCTTCATCCTCATTCTCTTGGGTGAAGACGGACGTGAAGTATGCATTCAACACTCTAGCGATGTCCTCTGGCTCCACCCATAGATTTCGCCCTTGGTCCCTTATGGGCCCTACTCTTTCCCTGGTTATCCTCTTCCCATTGATATACTTATAGAATATCTTGGGATTTCCCCTGCTTTTACCATCATGTTCCCATTCAGCCCGTCAAGCACTTTTGAAGGGCTGAATGGTCTACTCCTGCTAAAAATTCTTATATCCTGATGTACCACCATGCCAGCCTTTACTTGGTTAATTAACGTCCCCCATTATAACTACTCTTTATTGACTTTCCTGGGAGATGGTGGTGTAGTGTTAACATCACTGGGCCAGTAATCCCGAGGCCCAGGTTAATGCTCTGGGGACCCAGGTTCAAATCCCACGGCTGCTGGTGGAATTTAAATTCAATTAATAAATGTGGAATATAAAACTAGTCTCAGTGATGGTGACCATGAAACTATCATCGATTGATGTAAAAACCCATCTGGTTCACTCATGTCATTTAGGGAAGGAAATCTGCTGTTCTTACCTGGTCTGGCCTGCTTCTTTTTATTTTTACAGGCTATGGGTTTCGCTGGCTGGGCCAGCATTTATTGCCCATCCCTAGTTGCCCTTGAGAAGGTGGGGGTGAGCTGCCTCCTTGAGCCGCTGCAGTCCATGTGTTGTAGGTACACCCACAGTGCTGTTAGGGAGGGAGTTCCAGGATTTTGACCCAGCGACAGTGAAGGAACGGCGATATATTTCCAAGTCAGGATGGTGAGTGACTTGGAGGGGAACTTCCAGGTGGTGGTGTTCCCATGTGTCTGCTGCCCTTGTCCTTCTAGATGGTAGTGGTCGTGGGTTTGGAAGGTGCTGTCGAAGGAGCCTTGGTGAATTCCTGCAGTGTATCTTGTAGATAGTACACACACTGCTGCTACTGTGTGTCGGTGGTGGAGGGAGTGAATGTTTGTGGATGTGGTGCCAGTCAAGCGGCTGCTTTGTCCTGGACGGTGTCAAGCTTCTTGAGTGTTGTGGGAGCTGCACTCGTCCAGGCAAGTGGGGAGTATTCCATCACACTCCTGACTTGTGCCTTGTAGATGGTGGACAGGCTTTGGGGAGTCAGGAGGTGAGTAACTCATCACAGGATTCCCAGCCTCTGAGCTGCTCTTGTAGCCACAGTATTTATATGGCTAGTCCAGTTCAGTTTCTGGTCAATGGTAACCCCCAGGATGTTGATAGAGGGGGATTCAGTGATGGTAATGCCATTGAACATCAAGGGGTGATGGTTGTATTCTCTCTTGTTGGAGATGGTCATTGCCTGACACTTGTGGTGTGAATGTTACTTTTTTTTTTATTCATTCATGGGATGTGCACTTTGCTGGCCAAGCCAGCATTTATTGCTCATCCATAATTGCCTTCATTGCCCATTTCAGAGTCACCCACATTGCTGTGGGTCTGGAGTCACATGTGGGCCAGACCAGGTAAGAGCAGCAGATTACCTTCCCTAAAGGGTATTAATTAACCAGATGGGCTTTTATGACAATCGACAATGGTTTTATGGTCATCATCAGACTTTGAATTCCAAGTCTTCAGTGCTGTTGTCAGAATATTGTCAGGGCCCAAAGCCTCTGCAGTATCCAGAGTCCAGACCCACAGCAATGTGGGCGCCTCTTGACTCCCTCTAAACAAACTGACAAGTCACTCAGTTCAAGGGCAATTAGGGACGGGCAACAAATGCTGGCCCAGATCCCATGACAGAATTAAAAACCACCTCAATCCCTCCCTCCCTCCTCCCTCCCCATCCAGCCCACCTCAATCCCTCCCTCCCCCTCCCTCCCCATCCAGCCCACCTCAATCCCTCCCTCCCTCCTCCCTCCCCCTCCCCATCCAGCCCACCTCAATCCCTCCCTCCCTCCTCCCTCCCCCTCCCCATCCAGCCCACCTCAATCCCTCCTCCCTCCCCCTCCCCATCCAGCCCACCTCAATCCCTCCCTCCCTCCTCCCTCCCCCTATCCATCCAGCCCACCTCAATCCCTCCCTCCCTCCTCCCTCCCCCTATCCATCCAGCCCACCTCAATCCCTCCCTCCCTCCTCCCTCCCCCTATCCATCCAGCCCACCTCAATCCCTCACTCCCTCCCCCCTCCCCATCCAGCCCACCTCAATCCCTCCCTCCCTCCTCCCTCCCCCTCCCCATCCAGCCCACCTCAATCCCTCCCTCCCTCCTCCCTCCCCATCCAGCCCACCTCAATCCCTCCCTCCCTCCTCCCTCCCCATCCAGCCCACCTCAATCCCTCCCTCCCTCCCCCCTCCCCATCCAGCCCACCTCAATCCCTCCCTCCCTCCTCCCTCCCCCTCCCCATCCAGCCCACCTCAATCCCTCCCTCCCTCCCCCTCCCCATCCAGCCCACCTCAATCCCTCCCTCCCTCCTCCCTCCCCATCCATCCCACCTCAATCCCTCACTCCCTCCTCCCTCCCCATCCAGCCCACCTCAATCCCTCCCTCCCTCCTCCCTCCCCATCCAGCCCACCTCAATCCCTCCCTCCCTCCTCCCTCCCCCTCCCCATCCAGCCCACCTCAATCCCTCCTCCCTCCTCCCTCCCCATCCAGCCCACCTCAATCCCTCCCTCCCTCCTCCCCCTCCCCATCCAGCCCACCTCAATCCCTCCCTCCCTCCTCCCTCCCCATCCAGCCCACCTCAATCCCTCCCTCCCTCCTCCCTCCCCATCCAGCCCACCTCAATCCCTCCCTCCCTCCTCCCTCCCCATCCAGCCCACCTCAATCCCTCCCTCCCTCCTCCCTCCCCATCCAGCCCACCTCAATCCCTCCTCCCTCCCCCCTCCCCATCCAGCCCAGCTCAATCCCTCCCTCCCTCCTCCCTCCCCATCCAGCCCACCTCAATCCCTCCCTCCCCCTCCCTCCCCATCCAGCCCACCTCAATCCTCCCTCCCTCCCCCTCCCCTCCCGCCCACCTCAATCCCTCCCTCCCTCCTCCCTCCCCATCCAGCCCACCTCAATCCCTCCCTCCCTCCTCCCTCCCCATCCAGCCCACCTCAATCCCTCCCTCCCTCCTCCCTCCCCCTCCCCATCCAGCCCACCTCAATCCCTCCTCCCTCCTCCCTCCCCATCCAGCCCACCTCAATCCCTCCCTCCCTCCTCCCCCTCCCCATCCAGCCCACCTCAATCCCTCCCTCCCTCCTCCCTCCCCATCCAGCCCACCTCAATCCCTCCCTCCCTCCTCCCTCCCCATCCAGCCCACCTCAATCCCTCCCTCCCTCCTCCCTCCCCATCCAGCCCACCTCAATCCCTCCCTCCCTCCTCCCTCCCCATCCAGCCCTCCTCAATCCCTCCTCCCTCCCCCCTCCCCATCCAGCCCACCTCAATCCCTCCCTCCCTCCTCCCTCCCCATCCAGCCCACCTCAATCCCTCCCTCCCTCCTCCCTCCCCATCCAGCCCACCTCAATCCCTCCCTCCCCACCTCTATCCCTGCCTCAATCTCATCCTGTTGCTTCCAATGCTCAATTGTGCCTCACACCCTGTCCCCCTTGAGCCTGGTCGTCTCCCCTTTCTCACTGGCCTCACACTCCCTCTCCCCACATCCCTAGCACCCCGTCATCCTCCACAGGCTCCCTGTACCTGGAGATGTCCCAAACGCACGAGTTGACGATGATGACATCGGGTTGAGGTCCTCCCTGGAAATCAGCCAAGACACTTTCCACATAGTTGGAGTAAATTCGTGTGAGGAAGTAGAATCGCAGGAGGTGAGAGGGGCTGCGATACTGTCGAGCTTCTCGATAGTCTGTACCATTACTCAGCTTCCCACCTTCAACCAACCAGTCCCCCTCAAAGCTCGCTTCACCCTTCAAACAAAACGCACATTGTGGCCTCTCACTGACACGCTCACAGGAATCAAGGAAAATATCCCCCTCCGGCTGGAAAGTGCTGAACGATGGAGCGTCCAAAGCCTCTGGGCTGGACAGTTCCAAAGGTTCACAACCAAACCCTCCCCCCTCCCCCCCTCCCCAAACCCTCCCCCTCCCCCCTCCCCAAACCCTCCCCCCCTCCCCCCTCCCCAAACCCTCCCCCCTCCCCCCTCCCCAAACCCTCCCCCCTCCCCCCTCCCCAAACCCTCCCCCCTCCCCAAACCCTCCCCCCTCCCCAAACAACACTACCCCATCCCCCCTCCCCAAACAACACTACCCCATCCCCCCTCCCCAAACAACACTACCCCATCCCCCCTCCCCAAACCCTCCCCCATCCCCAAACAACACTACCCCATCCCCCCTCCCCAAACCCTCCCCCCTCCCCCCTCCCCAAACAACACTACCCCATCCCCCCTCCCCAAACAACACTACCCCAACCCCCCTCCCCAAACCCTCCCCCCTCCCCAAACCCTCCCCCCTCCCCAAACCCTCCCCCCTCCCCAAACAACACTACCCCATCCCCCCTCCCCAAACAACACTACCCCAACCCCCCTCCCCAAACCCTCCCCCCTCCCCAAACCCTCCCCCCTCCCCAAACCCTCCCCCCTCCCCAAACAACACTACCCCATCCCCCCTCCCCAAACCCTCCCCCCTCCCCAAACAACACTACCCCAACCCCCCTCCCCAAACCCTCCCCCCTCCCCAAACCCTCCCCCCTCCCCAAACCCTCCCCCCTCCCCAAACAACACTACCCCAACCCCCCTCCCCCCTCCCCAAACCCTCCCCCCTCCCCAAACAACACTAGCCCATCCCCCCTCCCCAAACAACACTACCCCATCCCCCCTCCCCAAACCCTCCCCCCTCCCCAAACCCTCCCCCCTCCCCAAACAACACTACCCCAACCCCCCTCCCCAAACCCTCCCCCCTCCCCAAACCCTCCCCCCTCCCCAAACAACACTACCCCAACCCCCCTCCCCAAACCCTCCCCCCTCCCCAAACCCTCCCCCCTCCCCAAACCCTCCCCCCTCCCCAAACCCTCCCCCCTCCCCAAACAACACTACCCCATCCCCCCTCCCCAAACCCTCCCCCCTCCCCAAACAACACTACCCCATCCCCCCTCCCCAAACAACACTACCCCAACCCCCCTCCCCAAACCCTCCCCCCTCCCCAAACAACACTACCCCATCCCCCCTCCCCAAACAACACTACCCCATCCCCCCTCCCCAAACCCTCCCCCCTCCCCAAACCCTCCCCCCTCCCCAAACAACACTACCCCATCCCCCCTCCCCAAACCCTCCCCCCTCCCCAAACCCTCCCCCCTCCCCAAACAACACTACCCCAACCCCCCTCCCCAAACAACACTACCCCAACCCCCCCTCCCCAAACCCTCCCCCCTCCCCAAACCCTCCCCCCTCCCCAA
>NC_054467.1:271213501-271276303 GCF_017639515.1 Carcharodon carcharias
GAGCCCCCAGAGGGAGGGGGACCACGAGACGAACACTGACTCAACTCAAAAGGAGGGGAAGGCAACCCCGAGGGCGAGGGCTCACTGAGGGCGAACTCCGTGACCCCAACTCACTGACCCCAACTCACTGACCCCAACTCACTGACCCCAACTCACTGACCCCAACTCCCCTCAACTCACTGACCCCAACTCACTGACCCCAACTCACTGACCCCAACTCACTGACCCTCACTCACTGACCCCAACTCACTGACCCCAACTCACTGACCCCAACTCACTGACCCTCACTCACTGACCCCAACTCACTGACCCCAACTCACTGACCCCAACTCACTGACCCCAACTCACTGACCCCAACTCACTGACCCCAACTCACTGACCCTCACTCACTGACCCTCACTCACTGACCCTCACTCACTGACCCCAACTCACTGACCCCAACTCACTGACCCCAACTCACTGACCCCAACTCACTGACCCTCACTCACTGACCCCAACTCACTGACCCTCACTCACTGACCCTCACTCACTGACCCTCACTCACTGACCCCAACTCACTGACCCCAACTCACTGACCCCAACTCACTGACCCCAACTCCCCTCAACTCACTGACCCCAACTCCCCGACCCCAACTCCCCGACCCCAACTCACTGACCCCAACTCACTGACCCTCACTCACTGACCCCAACTCACTGACCCCAACTCACTGACCCCAACTCACTGACCCTCACTCACTGACCCCAACTCACTGACCCCAACTCACTGACCCCAACTCACTGACCCCAACTCACTGACCCCAACTCACTGACCCTCACTCACTGACCCTCACTCACTGACCCTCACTCACTGACCCCAACTCACTGACCCCAACTCACTGACCCCAACTCACTGACCCCAACTCACTGACCCTCACTCACTGACCCCAACTCACTGACCCTCACTCACTGACCCTCACTCACTGACCCTCACTCACTGACCCCAACTCACTGACCCCAACTCACTGACCCCAACTCACTGACCCCAACTCACTGACCCCAACTCCCCTCAACTCACTGACCCCAACTCCCCGACCCCAACTCCCCGACCCCAACTCACTGACCCCAACTCACTGACCCCAACTCACTGACCCCAACTCCCCTCAACTCACTGACCCCAACTCACCGACCCCAACTCCCCGACCCCAACTCTCTGACCCCAACTCACTGACGCCAACTCACTGACCCTCACTCACTGACCCTCACTCACTGACCCTCACTCACTGACCCCAGGTCACTGACCCTCACTCACTGACCCTCACTCACTGACCCTCACTCACTGACCCTCACTCACTGACCCCAACTCACTGACCCTCACTCACTGACCCCAACTCACTGACCCCAACTCACTGACCCCAACTCACTGACCCTCACTCACTGACCCCAACTCACTGACCCTCACTCACTGACCCCAACTCACTGACCCCAACTCACTGACCCCAACTCACTGACCCTCACTCACTGACCCTCACTCACTGACCCTCACTCACTGACCCCAACTCACTGACCCCAACTCACTGACCCTCACTCACTGACCCTCACTCACTGACCCCAACTCACTGACCCTCACTCACTGACCCCAACTCACTGACCCTCACTCACTGACCCCAACTCACTGACCCCAACTCCCTGACCCTCACTCACTGACCCCAACTCCCCTCAACTCACTGACCCCAACTCACCGACCCCAACTCCCCGACCCCAACTCACTGACCCCAACTCCCCTCAACTCACTGACCCCAACTCACTGACCCCAACTCACTGACCCCAACTCACTGACCCCAACTCCCCTCAACTCACTGACCCCAACTCACCGACCCCAACTCCCCGACCCCAACTCACTGACCCCAAATCACTGACCCCAACTCACTGACCCCAACTCACTGACCCCAACTCACTGACCCCAACTCACTGACCCCAACTCACTGACCCCAACTCCCCTCAACTCACTGACCCCAACTCACTGACCCCAACACACTGACCCCAACTCACTGACCCCAACTCACTGACCCCAACTCCCCTCAACTCACTGACCCCAACTCACTGACCCCAACTCCCCGACCCCAACTCTCTGACCCTCACTCACTGACCCCAACTCACTGACCCTCACTCACTGACCCTCACTCACTGACCCTCACTCACTGACCCTCACTCACTGACCCCAACTCACTGACCCCAACTCACTGACCACAACTCACTGACCCTCACTCACTGACCCCAACTCACTGACCCCAACTCCCTGACCCCAACTCACTGACCCCAACTCACTGACCCTCACTCACTGACCCCAACTCACTGACCCCAACTCCCCCCCAACTCACTGACCCCAACTCCCTGACCCTCACTCACTGACCCCAACTCACTGACCCTCACTCACTGACCCCAACTAACTGACCCCAACTCCCCTCAACTCACTGACCCCAACTCACTGACCCCAACTCCCCCCCAACTCCCTGACCCCAACTCCCTGACCCTCACTCACTGACCCCAACTCACTGACCCTCACTCACTGACCCCAACTCACTGACCCCAACTCACTGACCCCAACTCACTGACCCTCACTCACTGATCCTCACTCACTGATCCTCACTCACTGACCCCAACTCCCCTCAACTCACTGACCCCAACTCACTGACCCCAACTCCCCCCCAACTCCCTGACCCCAACTCACTGACCCCAACTCACTGACCCTCACTCACTGACCCTCACTCACTGACCCTCACTCACTGACCCCAACTCACTGACCCCAACTCCCCTCAACTCACTGACCCCAACTCCCCTCAACTCACTGACCCCAACTCACTGACCCCAACTCCCTGACCCCAACTCACTGACCCCAACTCACTGACCCTCACTCACTGACCCCAACTCACTGACCCCAACTCACTGACCCCAACTCACTGACCCCAACTCCCCTCAACTCACTGACCCTCACTCACTGACCCCAACTCACTGACCCCAACTCACTGACCGCAACTCACTGACCCCAACTCACTGACCCCAACTCACTGACCCCAACTCACTGACCCCAACTCCCCTCAACTCACTGACCCCAAATCCCCTCAACTCACTGACCCCAACTCCCCTCAACTCACTGACCCCAACTCACTGACCCCAACTCCCCTCAACTCACTGACCCCAAATCCCCTCAACTCACTGACCCCAACTCCCTGACCCCAACTCCCTGACCCCAACTCCCTGACCCCAACTCACTGACCCCAACTCACTGACCCCAACTCACTGACCCCAACTCACTGACCCCAACTCACTGAACCCCCACTCACTGACCCTCACTCACTAAACCCCCACTCACTGACCCTCACTCACTGACCCCAACTCACTGACCCTCACTCACTGACCCTCACTCACTGACCCTCACTCACTGACCCCAACTCCCTGACCCCAACTCACTGACCCTCACTCCCTGACCCCAACTCCCTGACCCCAACTCCCTGACCCTCACTGACCCCAACTCACTGACCCCAACTCCCCTCAACTCACTGACCCTCAATCACTGACCCCAACTCACTGACCCTCAATCACTGACCCCAACTCACTGACCCCAACTCACTGACCCCAACTCACTGACCCCAACTCACTGACCCCAACTCACTGACCCAAACTCCCCTCAACTCACTGACCCCAACTCCCCTCAACTCACTGACCCCAAATCCCCTCAACTCACTGACCCCAAATCCCCTCAACTCACTGACCCCAACTCCCTGACCCCAACTCCCTGACCCCAACTCACTGACCCCAACTCACTGACCCTCACTCTCTGACCCTCACTCACTGACCCTCACTCACTGACCCTCACTCACTGAACCCCCACTCATTGACCCTCACTTACTGACCCCAACTCACTGACCCTCACTCACTGACCCTCACTCACTGACCCTCACTCACTGACCCCAACTCCCTGACCCCAACTCACTGACCCTCACTCACTGACCCTCACTCCCTGACCCTCACTCCCTGACCCCAACTCCCTGACCCCAACTCCCTGACCCTCACTGACCCCAACTCACTGACCCCAACTCACTGACCCTCACTCACTGACCCCAACTCACTGACCCCAACTCACTGACCCTCACGCACTGACCCCAACTCCCTGACCCCAATCCCTGACCCTCACTCACTGACCCCAACTCACTGACCCTCACTCACTGACCCTCACTCACTGACCCCAACTCACTGACCCCAACTCACTGACCCCAACTCACTGACCCCAACTCACTGACCCTCACTCACTGACCCTCACTCACTGACCCCAACTCACTGACCCCAACTCACTGACCCCAACTCACTGACCCCAACTCACTGACCCCCACTCACTAACCCTCACTCACTGACCCCAACTCACTGACCCCAACTCCCTGACCCCAACTCCCTGACCCCAACTCCCTGACCCTCACTCACTGACCCTCACTCACTGATCCTCACTCACTGACCCCAACTCACTGACCCCAACTCACTGACCCCCACTCACTGACCCTCACTCACTGACCCCAACTCACTAACCCCAACTCCCTGACCCCAACTCACTGACCCTCACTCACTGACCCTCACTCACTGACCCTCACTCACTGACCCCAACTCACTGACCCTCACTCACTGACCCACACTCACTGACCCACACTCACTGACCCACACTCACTGACCCTCACTCACTGACCCTCACTCACTGACCCCAACTCACTGACCCCAGGTCAATGACCCCAGGTCAATGACCCCAACTCACTGACCCCAACTCACTGACCCCAACTCCCTGACCCCAAATCCCTGACCCTCACTCACTGACCCTCACTCACTGACCCTCACTCACTGACCCCAACTCACTGACCCCAACTCCCCCATCAACTCACTGACAACAACTCACTGACCCTCACTCACTGACCCTCACTCACTGACCCCAACTCACTGACCCCCACTCACTGACCCTCACTCACTGACCCTCACTCACTGACCCTCACTCACTGACCCCAACTCACTGACCCCAACTCACTGACCCCAACTCACTGACCCCAACTCACTGAACTCACTCACTGACCCCAACTCACTGACCCCAACTCACTGACCCTCACTCACTGACCCCAGGTCACTGACCCCAGGTCACTGACCCCAGGTCACTGACCCTCACTCACTGACCCTCACTCACTGACCCTCACTCACTGACCCTCACTCACTGACCCCCACTCACTGACCCTCACTCACTGACCCTCACTCACTGACCCTCACTCACTGACCCCAACTCACTGACCCCAACTCACTGACCCTCACTCACTGACCCTCACTCACTGACCCCAACTCACTGACCCCAACTCCCTGACCCTCACTCACTGACCCCAGGTCACTGACCCCAACTCACTGACCCTCACTCACTGACCCTCACTCACTGACCCCAACTCCCCCCCAACTCACTGACCCCAACTCACTGACCCCAACTCCCTGACCCTCACTCACTGACCCCAACTCCCTGACCCTCACTCACTGTCCCCAACTCACTGACCCCAACTCACTGACCCCAACTCACTGACCCCAACTCACTGACCCCAACTCACTGACCCCAACTCCCCTCAACTCACTGACCCCAACTCACTGACCCTCACTCACTGACCCCAGGTCACTGACCCTCACTCACTGACCCTCACTCACTGACCCTCACTCACTGACCCTCACTCACTGACCCCAAATTACTGACCCTCACTCACTGACCCCAACTCACTGACCCTCACTCACTGACCCTCACTCACTGACCCCAACTCACTGACCCTCACTCACTGACCCCAGCTCACTGACCCCAACTCACTGACCCTCACTCACTGACCCTCACTCACTGACCCTCACTCACTGACCCTCACTCACTGACCCCAGGTCACTGACCCTCACTCACTGACCCTCACTCACTGACCCTCACTCACTGACCCGAGGTCACTGACCCTCACTCACTGACCCCAGGTCACTGACCCTCACTCACTGACCCCAACTCACTGACCCTCACTCACTGACCCCAACTCACTGACCCTCACTCACTGACCCCAACTCACTGACCCTCACTCACTGACCCCAACTCACTGACTCTCACTCACTGACCCCAGGTCACTGACCCTCACTCACTGACCCCAACTCACTGACCCCAACTCACTGACCCTCACTCACTGACCCTCACTCACTGACCCCAGGTCACTGACCCTCACTCACTGACCCTCACTCACTGACCCTCACTCACTGACCCTCACTCACTGACCCCAGGTCACTGACCCCAGGTCACTGACCCTCACTCACTGACCCCAGGTCACTGACCCTCACTCACTGACCCTCACTCACTGACCCCAACTCACTGACCCTCACTCACTGACCCCAGGTCACTGACCCTCACTCACTGACCCCAACTCACTGACCCCAACTCACTGACCCCAACTCACTGACCCTCACTCACTGACCCTCACTCACTGACCCTCACTCACTGACCCCACCTCACTGACCCCAACTCACTGACCCTCACTCACTGTCCCTCACTCACTGACCCTCACTCACTGACCCCAGGTCACTGACCCTCACTCACTGACCCTCACTCACTGACCCTCACTCACTGACCCTCACTCACTGACCCCAGGTCACTGACCCTCACTCACTGACCCTCACTCACTGACCCTCACTCACTGACCCCAGGTCACTGACCCTCACTCACTGACCCTCACTCACTGACCCTCACTCACTGACCCTCACTCACTGACCCCAACTCACTGACCCCAACTCACTGACCCTCACTCACTGACCCTCACTCACTGACCCCAGGTCACTGACCCTCACTCACTGACCCCAGGTCACTGACCCTCACTCACTGACCCTCACTCACTGACCCCAGGTCACTGACCCTCACTCACTGACCCCAACTCCCTGACCCCAACTCACTGACCCCAACTCACTGACCCCAACTCACTGACCCCAACTCACTGACCCCCACTCACTGACCCCCACTCACTGACCCTCACTCACTGACCCTCACTCACTGACCCCCAGGTCACTGACCCTCACTCACTGACCCCAACTCACTGACCCCAACTCACTGACCCTCACTCACTGACCCCCACTCACTGACCCTCACTCACTGACCCTCACTCACTGACCCTCACTCACTGACCCCAACTCACTGACCCCAAATCACTGACCCCAACTCACTGACCCCAACTCACTGACACTCACTCACTGACCCCAACTCACTGACCCCAGGTCACTGACCCTCACTCACTGACCCTCACTCACTGACCCCAGGTCACTGACCCCAACTCACTGACCCTCACTCACTGACCCTCACTCACTGACCCTCACTCACTGACCCCAACTCACTGACCCTCACTCACTGACCCCAGGCACTGACCCTCACTCACTGACCCCAACTCACTGACCCCAACTCACTGACCCCAACTCACTGACCCCAACTCACTGACCCTCACTCACTGACTCTCACTCACTGACCCCAACTCGCTGACCCTCACTCGCTGACCCTCACTCACTGACCCCAACTCACTGACCCTCACTCACTGACCCCAGGTCACTGACCCTCACTCACTGACCCTCACTCACTGACCCTCACTCACTGACCCTCACTCACTGACCCCAGGTCACTGACCCTCACTCACTGACCCCAGGTCACTGACCCTCACTCACTGACCCTCACTCACTGACCCTCACTCACTGACCCCAGGTCACTGACCCCCACTCACTGACCCTCACTCACTGACCCCAACTCACTGACCCTCACTCACTGACCCTCACTCACTGACCCACACTCACTGACCCTCACTCACTGACCCTCACTCACTGACCCCAACTCCCTGACCCCAACTCACTGACCCTCACTCACTGACCCCAGGTCACTGACCCTCACTCACTGACCCTCACTCACTGACCCCAACTCACTGACCCCAACTCACTGACCCTCACTCACTGACCCCAACTCACTGACCCTCACTCACTGACCCTCACTCACTGACCCTCACTCACTGACCCTCACTCACTGACCCTCACTCACTGACCCCAACTCACTGACCCTCACTCACTGACCCCAACTCCCTGACCCCAACCCACTGACCCTCACTCACTGACCCCAACTCACTGACCCCAGGTCACTGACCCTCACTCACTGTCCCTCACTCACTGACCCTCACTCACTGACCCTCACTCACTGACCCTCACTCCCTGACCCTCACTCACTGACCCCAACTCACTGACCCCAACTCACTGACCCTCACTCACTGACCCTCACTCACTGACCCCAACTCACTGACCCCAACTCACTGACCCTCACTCACTGACCCCAACTCCCTGACCCCAACTCACTGACCCCAACTCACTGACCCCAACTCACTGACCCTCACTCACTGACCCTCACTCACTGACCCCAACTCACTGACCCTCACTCACTGACCGCAACTCACTGACCCTCACTCACTGACCCTCACTCACTGACCCTCACTCACTGACCCCAACTCACTGACCCCAACTCACTGACTCTCACTCACTGACCCTCACTCACTGACCCTCACTCACTGACCCCAACTCACTGACCCTCACTCACTGACCCTCACTCACTGACCCTCACTCACTGACCCTCACTCACTGACCCCAACTCACTGACCCTCACTCACTGACCCCAACTCACTGACCCCAATTCCCTGACCCCAACTCACTGACCCCAAATCACTGACCCCAACTCCCTGACCCCAACTCCCTGACCCCAACTCACTGACCCTCACTCACTGACCCTCACTCACTGACCCCAACTCACTGACCCTCACTCACTGACCCCAACTCACTGACCCCAATTCCCTGACCCCAACTCACTGACCCCAAATCACTGACCCCAACTCCCTGACCCCAACTCCCTGACCCCAACTCACTGACCCTCACTCACTGACCCTCACTCACTGACCCCAACTCACTGACCCCAACTCACTGACCCTCACTCACTGACCCCAACTCACTGACCCTCACTCACTGACCCCCACTCACTGACCCTCACTCACTGACCCTCACTCACTGACCCTCACTCACTGACCCCAACTCACTGACCCCAACTCACTGACCCTCACTCACTGACCCTCACTCACTGACCCCAACTCACTGACCCCAACTCCCTGACCCTCACTCACTGACCCCAGGTCACTGACCCCAACTCACTGACCCTCACTCACTGACCCTCACTCACTGACCCCAACTCCCCCCCAACTCACTGACCCCAACTCACTGACCCCAACTCCCTGACCCTCACTCACTGACCCCAACTCCCTGACCCTCACTCACTGTCCCCAACTCACTGACCCCAACTCACTGACCCCAACTCACTGACCCCAACTCACTGACCCCAACTCACTGACCCCAACTCCCCTCAACTCACTGACCCCAACTCACTGACCCTCACTCACTGACCCCAGGTCACTGACCCTCACTCACTGACCCTCACTCACTGACCCTCACTCACTGACCCTCACTCCCCACTCACTGACCCTCACTCACTGACCCGAGGTCACTGACCCTCACTCACTGACCCCAGGTCACTGACCCTCACTCACTGACCCCAACTCACTGACCCTCACTCACTGACCCCAACTCACTGACCCTCACTCACTGACCCCAACTCACTGACCCTCACTCACTGACCCCAACTCACTGACCCCAACTCACTGACCCCAACTCACTGACCCTCACTCACTGACCCTCACTCACTGACCCTCACTCACTGACCCCAACTCACTGACCCCAACTCACTGACCCTCACTCACTGACCCTCACTCACTGACCCCAACTCACTGACCCTCACTCACTGACCCCAACTCACTGACCCTCACTCACTGACCCCAACTCACTGACCCCAACTCACTGACCCTCACTCACTGACCCTCACTCACTGACCCCAACTCACTGACCCTCACTCACTGACCCCAACTCACTGACCCTCACTCACTGACCCCAACTCACTGACCCCAACTCACTGACCCTCACTCACTGACCCTCACTCACTGACCCCAGGTCACTGACCCTCACTCACTGACCCTCACTCACTGACCCTCACTCACTGACCCTCACTCACTGACCCTCACTCACTGACCCCAGGTCACTGACCCCAGGTCACTGACCCTCACTCACTGACCCCAGCTCACTGACCCTCACTCACTGACCCTCACTCACTGACCCCAACTCACTGACCCTCACTCACTGACCCCAGGTCACTGACCCTCACTCACTGACCCCAACTCACTGACCCCAACTCACTGACCCCAACTCACTGACCCTCACTCACTGACCCTCACTCACTGACCCTCACTCACTGACCCCACCTCACTGACCCCAACTCACTGACCCTCACTCACTGTCCCTCACTCACTGACCCTCACTCACTGACCCCAGGTCACTGACCCTCACTCACTGACCCTCACTCACTGACCCTCACTCACTGACCCTCACTCACTGACCCCAGGTCACTGACCCTCACTCACTGACCCTCACTCACTGACCCTCACTCACTGACCCCAGGTCACTGACCCTCACTCACTGACCCTCACTCACTGACCCTCACTCACTGACCCTCACTCACTGACCCCAACTCACTGACCCCAACTCACTGACCCTCACTCACTGACCCTCACTCACTGACCCCAGGTCACTGACCCTCACTCACTGACCCCAGGTCACTGACCCTCACTCACTGACCCTCACTCACTGACCCCAGGTCACTGACCCTCACTCACTGACCCCAACTCCCTGACCCCAACTCACTGACCCCAACTCACTGACCCCAACTCACTGACCCCCACTCACTGACCCCCACTCACTGACCCCCACTCACTGACCCTCACTCACTGACCCTCACTCACTGACCCCCAGGTCACTGACCCTCACTCACTGACCCCAACTCACTGACCCCAACTCACTGACCCTCACTCACTGACCCCCACTCACTGACCCTCACTCACTGACCCTCACTCACTGACCCTCACTCACTGACCCCAACTCACTGACCCCAAATCACTGACCCCAACTCACTGACCCCAACTCACTGACACTCACTCACTGACCCCAACTCACTGACCCCAGGTCACTGACCCTCACTCACTGACCCTCACTCACTGACCCCAGGTCACTGACCCCAACTCACTGACCCTCACTCACTGACCCTCACTCACTGACCCTCACTCACTGACCCCAACTCACTGACCCTCACTCACTGACCCCAGGCACTGACCCTCACTCACTGACCCCAACTCACTGACCCCAACTCACTGACCCCAACTCACTGACCCCAACTCACTGACCCTCACTCACTGACTCTCACTCACTGACCCCAACTCGCTGACCCTCACTCGCTGACCCTCACTCACTGACCCCAACTCACTGACCCTCACTCACTGACCCCAGGTCACTGACCCTCACTCACTGACCCTCACTCACTGACCCTCACTCACTGACCCCAGGTCACTGACCCTCACTCACTGACCCCAGGTCACTGACCCTCACTCACTGACCCTCACTCACTGACCCTCACTCACTGACCCCAGGTCACTGACCCCCACTCACTGACCCTCACTCACTGACCCCAACTCACTGACCCTCACTCACTGACCCTCACTCACTGACCCACACTCACTGACCCTCACTCACTGACCCTCACTCACTGACCCCAACTCCCTGACCCCAACTCACTGACCCTCACTCACTGACCCCAACTCACTGACCCCAGGTCACTGACCCTCACTCACTGACCCTCACTCACTGACCCCAACTCACTGACCCCAACTCACTGACCCTCACTCACTGACCCCAACTCACTGACCCTCACTCACTGACCCTCACTCACTGACCCTCACTCACTGACCCTCACTCACTGACCCCAACTCACTGACCCTCACTCACTGACCCCAACTCCCTGACCCCAACCCACTGACCCTCACTCACTGACCCCAACTCACTGACCCCAGGTCACTGACCCTCACTCACTGTCCCTCACTCACTGACCCTCACTCACTGACCCTCACTCACTGACCCTCACTCACTGACCCTCACTCCCTGACCCTCACTCACTGACCCCAACTCACTGACCCCAACTCACTGACCCTCACTCACTGACCCTCACTCACTGACCCCAACTCACTGACCCCAACTCACTGACCCTCACTCACTGACCCCAACTCCCTGACCCCAACTCACTGACCCCAACTCACTGACCCCAACTCACTGACCCTCACTCACTGACCCTCACTCACTGACCCCAACTCACTGACCCTCACTCACTGACCCTCACTCACTGACCGCAACTCACTGACCCTCACTCACTGACCCTCACTCACTGACCCTCACTCACTGACCCCAACTCACTGACCCCAACTCACTGACTCTCACTCACTGACCCTCACTCACTGACCCTCACTCACTGACCCCAACTCACTGACCCTCACTCACTGACCCTCACTCACTGACCCTCACTCACTGACCCCAACTCACTGACCCTCACTCACTGACCCCAACTCACTGACCCCAATTCCCTGACCCCAACTCACTGACCCCAAATCACTGACCCCAACTCCCTGACCCCAACTCCCTGACCCCAACTCACTGACCCTCACTCACTGACCCTCACTCACTGACCCCAACTCACTGACCCTCACTCACTGACCCCAACTCACTGACCCCAATTCCCTGACCCCAACTCACTGACCCCAAATCACTGACCCCAACTCCCTGACCCCAACTCCCTGACCCCAACTCACTGACCCTCACTCACTGACCCTCACTCACTGACCCCAACTCACTGACCCCAACTCACTGACCCTCACTCACTGACCCCAACTCACTGACCCCCACTCACTGACCCCCACTCACTGACCCCCACTCACTGACCCCCACTCACTGACCCCAACTCACTGACCCCAACTCACTGACCCCAACTCACTGACCCTCACTCACTGACCCTCACTCACTGACCCCCACTCACTGACCCTCACTCACTGACCCTCACTCACTGACCCCAACTCACTGACCCTCACTCACTGACCCCAACTCACTGACCCTCACTCACTGACCCTCACTCACTGACCCCCACTCACTGACCCCAACTCACTGACCCCAACTCACTGACCCCAACTCACTGACCCTCACTCACTGACCCCAACTCACTGACCCCAACTCACTGACCCCAACTCACTGACCCTCTCTCACTGACCCTCACTCACTGACCCCCACTCACTGACCCCAACTCCCTGACCCCAACTCACTGACCCTCACTCACTGACCCCAACTCCCTGACCCTCACTCACTGACCCTCACTCACTGACCCTCACTCACTGACCCCAACTCCCTGACCCTCACTCACTGACCCCAACTCACTGACCCCAACTCACTGACCCTCACTCACTGACCCCAACTCCCTGACCCTCTCTCACTGACCCCAACTCACTGACCCTCACTCACTGACCCTCACTCACTGACCCCAACTCCCTGACCCTCACTCACTGACCCCAACTCACTGACCCCAACTCACTGACCTCACTCACTGACCCTCACTCACTGACCCTCACTCACTGACCCCAACTCACTGACCCCCACTCACTGACCCTCACTCACTGACCTTCACTCACTGACCCCAACTCACTGACCCTCACTCACTGACCCTCACTCACTGACCCCAACTCACTGACCCTCACTCACTGACCCTCACTCACTGACCCTCACTCACTGACCCTCACTCACTGACCCTCACTCACTGACCCCAACTCACTGACCCTCACTCACTGACCCTCACTCACTGACCCTCACTCACTGACCCCAACTCACTGACCCTCACTCACTGACCCCAACTCACTGACCCCAACTCACTGACCCTCACTCACTGACCCTCACTCACTGACCCCAACTCACTGACCCTCACTCACTGACCCTCACTCACTGACCCTCACTCACTGACCCCCACTCACTGACCCTCACTCACTGACCCCAACTCACTGACCCCAACTCACTGACCCTCACGCACTGACCCCAACTCACTGACCCTCACTCACTGACCCCAACTCACTGACCCTCACTCACTGACCCCCACTCACTGACCCTCACTCACTGACCCCAACTCACTGACCCTCACTCACTGACCCTCACTCACTGACCCTCACTCACTGACCCCCACTCACTGACACTCACTCACTGACCCCAGGTCACTGACCCTCACTCACTGACCCCAACTCACCGACCCCCACTCACTGACCCTCACTCACTGACCCTCACTCACTGACCCCCAGGTCACTGACCCCCAGGTCACTGACCCTCACTCACTGACCCCAACTCACTGACCCCAACTCACTGACCCTCACTCACTGACCCCCACTCACTGACCCTCACTCACTGACCCTCACTCACTGACCCCAACTCACTGACCCCAAATCACTGACCCCAACTCACTGACCCCAACTCACTGACACTCACTCACTGACCCCAACTCACTGACCCCAGGTCACTGACCCTCACTCACTGACCCTCACTCACTGACCCCAGGTCACTGACCCCAACTCACTGACCCTCACTCACTGACCCTCACTCACTGACCCCAACTCACTGACCCTCACTCACTGACCCCAGGCACTGACCCTCACTCACTGACCCCAACTCACTGACCCCAACTCACTGACCCCAACTCACTGACCCCAACTCACTGACCCCAACTCACTGACCCTCACGCACTGACCCTCACTCACTGACCCTCACTCACTGACCCCAACTCGCTGACCCTCACTCGCTGACCCTCACTCACTGACCCCAACTCACTGACCCTCACTCACTGACCCCAGGTCACGGACCCTCACTCACTGACCCTCACTCACTGACCCTCACTCACTGACCCTCACTCACTGACCCTCACTCACTGACCCCAGGTCACTGACCCTCACTCACTGACCCTCACTCACTGACCCTCACTCACTGACCCCAGGTCACTGACCCCCACTCACTGACCCTCACTCACTGACCCCAACTCACTGACCCTCACTCACTGACCCTCACTCACTGACCCACACTCACTGACCCACACTCACTGACCCTCACTCACTGACCCTCACTCACTGACCCTCACTCACTGACCACAACTCCCTGACCCCAACTCACTGACCCTCACTCACTGACCCCAGGTCACTGACCCTCACTCACTGACCCTCACTCACTGACCCCAACTCACTGACCCCAACTCACTGACCCTCACTCACTGACCCCAACTCACTGACCCTCACTCACTGACCCTCACTCACTGACCCCAGGTCACTGACCCTCACTCACTGACCGCAACTCACTGACCCTCACTCACTGACCCTCACTCACTGACCCTCACTCACTGACCCCAACTCACTGACCCCAACTCACTGACCCCAACTCACTGACCCTCACTCACTGACCCTCACTCACTGACCCTCACTCACTGACCCCAACTCACTGACCCCAACTCACTGACCCTCACTCACTGACCCTCACTCACTGACCCCAACTCACTGACCCCCACTCACTGACCCCAACTCACTGACCCCAACTCACTGACCCTCACTCACTGACCCCAACTCACTGACCCCAACTCCCTGACCCCAACTCCCTGTCCCCAACTCACTGACCCCAACTCCCTGACCCCAACTCCCTGACCCCAACTCACTGACCCTCACTCACTGACCCCAACTCACTGACCCTCACTCACTGACCCCAACTCACTGACCCTCACTCACTGACCCCCACTCACTGACCCCAACTCACTGACCCCAACTCACTGACCCCAACTCACTGACCCTCACTCACTGACCCTCACTCACTGACCCCCACTCACTGACCCTCACTCACTGACCCTCACTCACTGACCCCAACTCACTGACCCTCACTCACTGACCCCAACTCACTGACCCTCACTCACTGACCCTCACTCACTGACCCTCACTCACTGACCCCCACTCACTGACCCCAACTCACTGACCCCAACTCACTGACCCTCACTCACTGACCCTCACTCACTGACCCCCACTCACTGACCCCAACTCCCTGACCCTCACTCACTGACCCCAACTCCCTGACCCTCACTCACTGACCCTCACTCACTGACCCTCACTCACTGACCCCAACTCCCTGACCCTCACTCACTGACCCCAACTCACTGACCCTCACTCACTGACCCCAACTCCCTGACCCTCACTCACTGACCCCAACTCACTGACCCTCACTCACTGACCCTCACTCACTGACCCCAACTCCCTGACCCTCACTCACTGACCCCAACTCACTGACCCCAACTCACTGACCTCACTCACTGACCCTCACTCACTGACCCCAACTCACTGACCCCCACTCACTGACCCTCACTCACTGACCCTCACTCACTGACCCCAACTCACTGACCCTCACTCACTGACCCTCACTCACTGACCCCCACTCACTGACCCTCACTCACTGACCCCAACTCACTGACCCTCACTCACTGACCCTCACTCACTGACCCTCACTCACTGACCCCAACTCACTGACCCTCACTCACTGACCCTCACTCACTGACCCTCACTCACTGACCCCAACTCACTGACCCTCACTCACTGACCCCAACTCACTGACCCCAACTCACTGACCCTCACTCACTGACCCTCACTCACTGACCCCAACTCACTGACCCTCACTAACTGACCCTCACTCACTGACCCTCACTCACTGACCCCCACTCACTGACCCTCACTCACTGACCCCAACTCACTGACCCCAACTCACTGACCCTCACGCACTGACCCCAACTCACTGACCCTCACTCACTGACCCCAACTCACTGACCCTCACTCACTGACCCCCACTCACTGACCCTCACTCACTGACCCCAACTCACTGACCCTCACTCACTGACCCTCACTCACTGACCCTCACTCACTGACCCCCACTCACTGACCCCAACTCACTGACCCTCACTCACTGACCCTCACTCACTGACCCTCACTCACTGACCCTCACTCACTGACCCTCACTCACTGACCCCAACTCACTGACCCCAACTCACTGACCCCAACTCACTGACCCTCACTCACTGACCCTCACTCACTGACCCCAACTCACTGACCCCAACTCACTGACCCTCACTCACTGACCCCAGGTCCCTGACCCTCACTCACTGACCGCAACTCACTGACCCTCACTCACTGACCCTCACTCACTGACCCCAGGTCACTGACCCTCACTCACTGACCCTCACTCACTGACCCCAACTCACTGACCCCAACTCACTGACCCTCACTCACTGACCCCAGGTCACTGACCCTCACTCACTGACCCTCACTCACTGACCCCAACTCACTGACCCCAACTCACTGACCCCAACTCACTGACCCTCACTCACTGACCCCAGGTCACTGACCCTCACTCACTGACCCTCACTCACTGACCCCAACTCACTGACCCCAACTCACTGACCCTCACTCACTGACCCCAACTCACTGACCCCAACTCACTGACCCTCACTCACTGACCCTCACTCACTGACCCCAACTCACTGACCCTCGCTCACTGACCCTCACTCACTGACCCCAACTCACTGACCCTCACTCACTGACCCCAACTCACTGACCCTCACTCACTGACCCTCACTCACTGACCCTCACTCACTGACCCTCACTCACTGACCCCAACTCACTGACCCTCACTCACTGACCCTCACTCACTGACCCTCACTCACTGACCCCAACTCACTGACCCTCACTCACTGACCCCAACTCACTGACCCCAACTCCTCACTGACCCCAACTCACTGACCCTCACTCACTGACCCCAACTCACTGACCCTCACTCACTGACCCCAACTCACTGACCCTCACTCACTGACCCTCACTCACTGACCCTCACTCACTGACCCCAACTCACTGACCCCAACTCACTGACCCTCACTCACTGACCCTCACTCACTGACCCCCACTCACTGACCCTCACTCACTGACCCTCACTCACTGACCCCCACTCACTGACCCTCACTCACTGACCCTCACTCACTGACCCTCACTCACTGACCCTCACTCACTGATCCCAACTCACTGACCCCAACTCACTGACCCCAACTCACTGACCCCCACTCACTGACCCTCACTCACTGACCCTCACTCACTGACCCCAACTCACTGACCCCAACTCACTGACCCTCACTCACTGACCCTCACTCACTGACCCCCACTCACTGACCCTCACTCACTGACCCTCACTCACTGACCCCCACTCACTGACCCTCACTCACTGACCCTCACTCACTGACCCTCACTCACTGACCCCCACTCACTGACCCCAACTCACTGACCCTCACTCACTGACCCCAACTCCCTGACCCTCACTCACTGACCCACACTCACTGACCCTCACTCACTGACCCCCACTCACTGACCCTCACTCACTGACCCCAACTCACTGACCCTCACTCACTGACCCCAACTCACTGACCCCAACTCCCTAACCCTCACTCACTGACCCTCACTCACTGACCCCCACTCACTGACCCCAACTCACTGACCCTCACTCACTGACCCTCACTCACTGACCCCAACTCACTGACCCTCACTCACTGACCCTCACTCACTGACCCTCACTCCCTGACCCCAACTCCCTGACCCCAACTCACTGACCCCAACTCACTGACCCCAACTCACTGACCCTCACTCACTGACCCCAACTCCCTGACCCCAACTCCCTGACCCCAACTCACTGACCCCAACTCACTGACCCTCACTCCCTAACCCCAACTCCCTGACCCCAACTCCCTGACCCCAACTCACTGACCCCAGGTCACTGACCCTCACTCACTGACCCTCACTCACTGACCCCAACTCACTGACCCCAACTCACTGACCCTCACTCACTGACCCCAACTCACTGACCCTCACTCACTGACCCTCACTCACTGACCCTCACTCACTGACCCTCACTCACTGACCCCAACTCACTGACCCTCACTCACTGACCCCAACTCCCTGACCCCAACCCACTGACCCTCACTCACTGACCCCAACTCACTGACCCCAGGTCACTGACCCTCACTCACTGTCCCTCACTCACTGACCCTCACTCACTGACCCTCACTCACTGACCCTCACTCCCTGACCCCAACTCACTGACCCCAACTCACTGACCCCAACTCACTGACCCTCACTCACTGACCCTCACTCACTGACCCCAACTCACTGACCCCAACTCACTGACCCCAACTCACTGACCCTCACTCACTGACCCTCACTCACTGACCCCAACTCACTGACCCCAACTCACTGACCCTCACTCACTGACCCCAACTCCCTGACCCCAACTCACTGACCCCAACTCACTGACCCCAACTCACTGACCCTCACTCACTGACCCTCACTCACTGACCCCAACTCACTGACCCTCACTCACTGACCGCAACTCACTGACCCTCACTCACTGACCCTCACTCACTGACCCTCACTCACTGACCCCAACTCACTGACCCCAACTCACTGACTCTCACTCACTGACCCTCACTCACTGACCCTCACTCACTGACCCCAACTCACTGACCCTCACTCACTGACCCTCACTCACTGACCCTCACTCACTGACCCTCACTCACTGACCCCAACTCACTGACCCTCACTCACTGACCCCAACTCACTGACCCCAATTCCCTGACCCCAACTCACTGACCCCAAATCACTGACCCCAACTCCCTGACCCCAACTCACTGACCCTCACTCACTGACCCTCACTCACTGACCCCAACTCACTGACCCTCACTCACTGACCCCAACTCACTGACCCCAATTCCCTGACCCCAACTCACTGACCCCAAATCACTGACCCCAACTCCCTGACCCCAACTCCCTGACCCCAACTCACTGACCCTCACTCACTGACCCTCACTCACTGACCCCAACTCACTGACCCTCACTCACTGACCCCAACTCACTGACCCTCACTCACTGACCCTCACTCACTGACCCTCACTCACTGACCCCAACTCACTGACCCCAACTCACTGACCCTCACTCACTGACCCTCACTCACTGACCCCAACTCACTGACCCCAACTCACTGACCCTCACTCACTGACCCTCACTCACTGACCCCCACTCACTGACCCTCACTCACTGACCCTCACTCACTGACCCCCACTCACTGACCCTCACTCACTGACCCTCACTCACTGACCCTCACTCACTGACCCTCACTCACTGATCCCAACTCACTGACCCCAACTCACTGACCCCAACTCACTGACCCCCACTCACTGACCCTCACTCACTGACCCTCACTCACTGACCCCAACTCACTGACCCCAACTCACTGACCCTCACTCACTGACCCTCACTCACTGACCCCCACTCACTGACCCTCACTCACTGACCCTCACTCACTGACCCCAACTCACTGACCCTCACTCACTGACCCTCACTCACTGACCCTCACTCACTGACCCCCACTCACTGACCCCAACTCACTGACCCTCACTCACTGACCCCAACTCCCTGACCCTCACTCACTGACCCTCACTCACTGACCCTCACTCACTGACCCCCACTCACTGACCCTCACTCACTGACCCCAACTCACTGACCCTCACTCACTGACCCCAACTCACTGACCCCAACTCCCTAACCCTCACTCACTGACCCTCACTCACTGACCCCCACTCACTGACCCCAACTCACTGACCCTCACTCACTGACCCTCACTCACTGACCCCAACTCACTGACCCTCACTCACTGACCCTCACTCACTGACCCTCACTCCCTGACCCCAACTCCCTGACCCCAACTCACTGACCCCAACTCACTGACCCCAACTCACTGACCCTCACTCACTGACCCCAACTCCCTGACCCCAACTCCCTGACCCCAACTCACTGACCCCAACTCACTGACCCTCACTCCCTGACCCCAACTCCCTGACCCCAACTCCCTGACCCCAACTCACTGACCCCAGGTCACTGACCCTCACTCACTGACCCTCACTCACTGACCCCAACTCACTGACCCCAACTCACTGACCCTCACTCACTGACCCCAACTCACTGACCCTCACTCACTGACCCTCACTCACTGACCCTCACTCACTGACCCTCACTCACTGACCCCAACTCACTGACCCTCACTCACTGACCCCAACTCCCTGACCCCAACCCACTGACCCTCACTCACTGACCCCAACTCACTGACCCCAGGTCACTGACCCTCACTCACTGTCCCTCACTCACTGACCCTCACTCACTGACCCTCACTCACTGACCCTCACTCCCTGACCCCAACTCACTGACCCCAACTCACTGACCCCAACTCACTGACCCTCACTCACTGACCCTCACTCACTGACCCCAACTCACTGACCCCAACTCACTGACCCT
Source organism: Carcharodon carcharias (assembly GCF_017639515.1). Classification (NCBI taxonomy): domain Eukaryota; kingdom Metazoa; phylum Chordata; class Chondrichthyes; order Lamniformes; family Lamnidae; genus Carcharodon; species Carcharodon carcharias. The sequence goes on from NC_054467.1 coordinate 271,234,924, forward strand.
CACTCACTGACCCTCACTCACTGACCCCAACTCACTGACCCCAACTCACTGACCCTCACTCACTGACCCCAACTCCCTGACCCCAACTCACTGACCCCAACTCACTGACCCCAACTCACTGACCCTCACTCACTGACCCTCACTCACTGACCCCAACTCACTGACCCTCACTCACTGACCGCAACTCACTGACCCTCACTCACTGACCCTCACTCACTGACCCTCACTCACTGACCCCAACTCACTGACCCCAACTCACTGACTCTCACTCACTGACCCTCACTCACTGACCCTCACTCACTGACCCCAACTCACTGACCCTCACTCACTGACCCTCACTCACTGACCCTCACTCACTGACCCTCACTCACTGACCCCAACTCACTGACCCTCACTCACTGACCCCAACTCACTGACCCCAATTCCCTGACCCCAACTCACTGACCCCAAATCACTGACCCCAACTCCCTGACCCCAACTCCCTGACCCCAACTCACTGACCCTCACTCACTGACCCTCACTCACTGACCCCAACTCACTGACCCTCACTCACTGACCCCAACTCACTGACCCCAAGTCCCTGACCCCAACTCACTGACCCCAAATCACTGACCCCAACTCCCTGACCCCAACTCCCTGACCCCAACTCACTGACCCTCACTCACTGACCCTCACTCACTGACCCCAACTCACTGACCCTCACTCACTGACCCTCACTCACTGACCCCAACTCACTGACCCCCACTCACTGACCCCCACTCACTGACCCCCACTCACTGACCCCCACTCACTGACCCCAACTCACTGACCCCAACTCACTGACCCCAACTCACTGACCCTCACTCACTGACCCTCACTCACTGACCCCCACTCACTGACCCTCACTCACTGACCCCAACTCACTGACCCTCACTCACTGACCCCAACTCACTGACCCTCACTCACTGACCCTCACTCACTGACCCTCACTCACTGACCCCCACTCACTGACCCCAACTCACTGACCCCAACTCACTGACCCCAACTCACTGACCCTCACTCACTGACCCCAACTCACTGACCCCAACTCACTGACCCCAACTCACTGACCCTCACTCACTGACCCTCACTCACTGACCCCCACTCACTGACCCCAACTCCCTGACCCCAACTCACTGACCCTCACTCACTGACCCCAACTCCCTGACCCTCACTCACTGACCCTCACTCACTGACCCTCACTCACTGACCCTCACTCACTGACCCCAACTCCCTGACCCTCACTCACTGACCCCAACTCACTGACCCCAACTCACTGACCCTCACTCACTGACCCCAACTCCCTGACCCTCTCTCACTGACCCCAACTCACTGACCCTCACTCACTGACCCTCACTCACTGACCCCAACTCCCTGACCCTCACTCACTGACCCCAACTCACTGACCCCAACTCACTGACCTCACTCACTGACCCTCACTCACTGACCCCAACTCACTGACCCCCACTCACTGACCCTCACTCACTGACCTTCACTCACTGACCCTCACTCACTGACCCTCACTCACTGACCCTCACTCACTGACCCCAACTCACTGACCCTCACTCACTGACCCTCACTCACTGACCCTCACTCACTGACCCTCACTCACTGACCCCAACTCACTGACCCTCACTCACTGACCCTCACTCACTGACCCTCACTCACTGACCCCAACTCACTGACCCTCACTCACTGACCCCAACTCACTGACCCCAACTCACTGACCCTCACTCACTGACCCTCACTCACTGACCCCAACTCACTGACCCTCACTCACTGACCCTCACTCACTGACCCTCACTCACTGACCCCCACTCACTGACCCTCACTCACTGACCCCAACTCACTGACCCCAACTCACTGACCCTCACGCACTGACCCCAACTCACTGACCCTCACTCACTGACCCCAACTCACTGACCCTCACTCACTGACCCCCACTCACTGACCCTCACTCACTGACCCCAACTCACTGACCCTCACTCACTGACCCTCACTCACTGACCCTCACTCACTGACCCCCACTCACTGACACTCACTCACTGACCCCAGGTCACTGACCCTCACTCACTGACCCCAACTCACCGACCCCCACTCACTGACCCTCACTCACTGACCCTCACTCACTGACCCCCAGGTCACTGACCCCCAGGTCACTGACCCTCACTCACTGACCCCAACTCACTGACCCCAACTCACTGACCCTCACTCACTGACCCCCACTCACTGACCCTCACTCACTGACCCTCACCCACTGACCCCAACTCACTGACCCCAAATCACTGACCCCAACTCACTGACCCCAACTCACTGACACTCACTCACTGACCCCAACTCACTGACCCCAGGTCACTGACCCTCACTCACTGACCCTCACTCACTGACCCCAGGTCACTGACCCCAACTCACTGACCCTCACTCACTGACCCTCACTCACTGACCCCAACTCACTGACCCTCACTCACTGACCCCAGGCACTGACCCTCACTCACTGACCCCAACTCACTGACCCCAACTCACTGACCCCAACTCACTGACCCCAACTCACTGACCCCAACTCACTGACCCTCACTCACTGACCCTCACTCACTGACCCTCACTCACTGACCCCAACTCGCTGACCCTCACTCGCTGACCCTCACTCACTGACCCCAACTCACTGACCCTCACTCACTGACCCCAGGTCACGGACCCTCACTCACTGACCCTCACTCACTGACCCTCACTCACTGACCCTCACTCACTGACCCTCACTCACTGACCCCAGGTCACTGACCCTCACTCACTGACCCTCACTCACTGACCCTCACTCACTGACCCCAGGTCACTGACCCCCACTCACTGACCCTCACTCACTGACCCCAACTCACTGACCCTCACTCACTGACCCTCACTCACTGACCCACACTCACTGACCCACACTCACTGACCCTCACTCACTGACCCTCACTCACTGACCCTCACTCACTGACCCCAACTCCCTGACCCCAACTCACTGACCCTCACTCACTGACCCCAGGTCACTGACCCTCACTCACTGACCCTCACTCACTGACCCCAACTCACTGACCCCAACTCACTGACCCTCACTCACTGACCCCAACTCACTGACCCTCACTCACTGACCCTCACTCACTGACCCCAGGTCACTGACCCTCACTCACTGACCGCAACTCACTGACCCTCACTCACTGACCCTCACTCACTGACCCTCACTCACTGACCCCAACTCACTGACCCCAACTCACTGACCCCAACTCACTGACCCTCACTCACTGACCCTCACTCACTGACCCTCACTCACTGACCCCAACTCACTGACCCCAACTCACTGACCCTCACTCACTGACCCTCACTCACTGACCCCAACTCACTGACCCTCACTCACTGACCCTCACTCACTGACCCCAACTCACTGACCCCAACTCCCTGACCCCAACTCCCTGACCCCAACTCACTGACCCCAACTCCCTGACCCCAACTCCCTGACCCTCACTCACTGACCCCAACTCACTGACCCTCACTCACTGACCCCAACTCACTGACCCTCACTCACTGACCCCCACTCACTGACCCCAACTCACTGACCCCAACTCACTGACCCCAACTCACTGACCCTCACTCACTGACCCTCACTCACTGACCCCCACTCACTGACCCTCACTCACTGACCCTCACTCACTGACCCCAACTCACTGACCCTCACTCACTGACCCCAACTCACTGACCCTCACTCACTGACCCTCACTCACTGACCCTCACTCACTGACCCTCACTCACTGACCCCCACTCACTGACCCCAACTCACTGACCCCAACTCACTGACCCTCACTCACTGACCCTCACTCACTGACCCCCACTCACTGACCCCAACTCCCTGACCCCAACTCACTGACCCTCACTCACTGACCCCAACTCCCTGACCCTCACTCACTGACCCTCACTCACTGACCCTCACTCACTGACCCCAACTCCCTGACCCTCACTCACTGACCCCAACTCACTGACCCTCACTCACTGACCCCAACTCCCTGACCCTCACTCACTGACCCCAACTCACTGACCCTCACTCACTGACCCTCACTCACTGACCCCAACTCCCTGACCCTCACTCACTGACCCCAACTCACTGACCCCAACTCACTGACCTCACTCACTGACCCTCACTCACTGACCCCAACTCACTGACCCCCACTCACTGACCCTCACTCACTGACCCTCACTCACTGACCCCAACTCACTGACCCTCACTCACTGACCCTCACTCACTGACCCCCACTCACTGACCCTCACTCACTGACCCCAACTCACTGACCCTCACTCACTGACACTCACTCACTGACCCTCACTCACTGACCCCAACTCACTGACCCTCACTCACTGACCCTCACTCACTGACCCTCACTCACTGACCCCAACTCACTGACCCTCACTCACTGACCCCAACTCACTGACCCCAACTCACTGACCCTCACTCACTGACCCTCACTCACTGACCCCAACTCACTGACCCTCACTAACTGACCCTCACTCACTGACCCTCACTCACTGACCCCCACTCACTGACCCTCACTCACTGACCCCAACTCACTGACCCCAACTCACTGACCCTCACGCACTGACCCCAACTCACTGACCCTCACTCACTGACCCCAACTCACTGACCCTCACTCACTGACCCCCACTCACTGACCCTCACTCACTGACCCCAACTCACTGACCCTCACTCACTGACCCTCACTCACTGACCCCCACTCACTGACCCCAACTCACTGACCCTCACTCACTGACCCTCACTCACTGACCCTCACTCACTGACCCTCACTCACTGACCCCAACTCACTGACCCCAACTCACTGACCCCAACTCACTGACCCTCACTCACTGACCCTCACTCACTGACCCCAACTCACTGACCCCAACTCACTGACCCTCACTCACTGACCCCAGGTCCCTGACCCTCACTCACTGACCCCAACTCACTGACCCTCACTCACTGACCCTCACTCACTGACCCCAGGTCACTGACCCTCACTCACTGACCCTCACTCACTGACCCCAACTCACTGACCCCAACTCACTGACCCTCACTCACTGACCCCAGGTCACTGACCCTCACTCACTGACCCTCACTCACTGACCCCAACTCACTGACCCCAACTCACTGACCCCAACTCACTGACCCTCACTCACTGACCCCAGGTCACTGACCCTCACTCACTGACCCTCACTCACTGACCCCAACTCACTGACCCCAACTCACTCACCCTCACTCACTGACCCCAACTCACTGACCCCAACTCACTGACCCTCACTCACTGACCCTCACTCACTGACCCCAACTCACTGACCCTCGCTCACTGACCCTCACTCACTGACCCCAACTCACTGACCCTCACTCACTGACCCCAACTCACTGACCCTCACTCACTGACCCTCACTCACTGACCCTCACTCACTGACCCTCACTCACTGACCCCAACTCACTGACCCTCACTCACTGACCCTCACTCACTGACCCTCACTCACTGACCCCAACTCACTGACCCTCACTCACTGACCCCAACTCACTGACCCCAACTCACTGACCCTCACTCACTGACCCCAACTCACTGACCCTCACTCACTGACCCCAACTCACTGACCCTCACTCACTGACCCTCACTCACTGACCCTCACTCACTGACCCTCACTCACTGACCCCAACTCACTGACCCCAACTCACTGACCCTCACTCACTGACCCTCACTCACTGACCCCCACTCACTGACCCTCACTCACTGACCCTCACTCACTGACCCCCACTCACTGACCCTCACTCACTGACCCTCACTCACTGACCCTCACTCACTGACCCTCACTCACTGATCCCAACTCACTGACCCCAACTCACTGACCCCAACTCACTGACCCCCACTCACTGACCCTCACTCACTGACCCTCACTCACTGACCCCAACTCACTGACCCCAACTCACTGACCCTCACTCACTGACCCTCACTCACTGACCCCCACTCACTGACCCTCACTCACTGACCCTCACTCACTGACCCCCACTCACTGACCCTCACTCACTGACCCTCACTCACTGACCCTCACTCACTGACCCCACTCACTGACCCTCACTCACTGACCCTCACTCACTGACCCCCAACTCACTGACCCTCACTCACTGACCCTCACTCACTGACCCTCACTCACTGACCCCCACTCACTGACCCTCACTCACTGACCCCAACTCACTGACCCTCACTCACTGACCCCAACTCACTGACCCCAACTCCCTGACCCTCACTCACTGACCCTCACTCACTGACCCTCACTCACTGACCCCACTCACTGACCCTCACTCACTGACCCTCACTCACTGACCCCAACTCACTGACCCTCACTCACTGACCCTCACTCACTGACCCCACTCCTGACCCACTCACTGACCCCAACTCACTGACCCCAACTCACTGACCCCACTCACTGACCCCAACTCACTGACCCTCACTCACTGACCCCACTCACTGACCCCAACTCACTGACCCTCACTCACTGACCCCACTCACTGACCCCAACTCACTGACCCTCACTCACTGACCCTCAACTCACTGACCCCAACTCACTGACCCTCACTCACTGACCCTCACTCACTGACCCTCACTCACTGACCCCAACTCACTGACCCTCAACTCACTGACCCTCACTCACTGACCCTCACTCACTGACCCCCACTCACTGACCCTCACTCACTGACCCCAACTCACTGACCCTCACTCACTGACCCTCACTCACTGACCCTCACTCACTGACCCCACTCACTGACCCCACTCACTGACCCCAACTCACTGACCCTCACTCACTGACCCCAACTCACTGGACCCTCACTCACTGACCCTCACTCACTGACCCTCACTCACTGACCCCCACTCACTGACCCTCACTCACTGACCCTCACTCACTGACCCCAACTCACTGACCCCAACTCACTGACCCTCACTCACTGACCCTCACTCACTGACCCTCACTCACTGACCCCAACTCCCTGACCCCAACTCACTGACCCCAACTCACTGACCCCAACTCACTGACCCTCACTCACTGACCCCAACTCCCTGACCCCAACTCCCTGACCCCAACTCACTGACCCCAACTCACTGACCCTCACTCCCTGACCCCAACTCCCTGACCCCAACTCCCTGACCCCAACTCACTGACCCTCACTCACTGACCCTCACTCACTGACCCCAACTCACTGACCCTCACTCACTGACCCTCACTCACTGACCCTCACTCACTGACCCCAACTCACTGACCCTCACTCACTGACCCCAACTCCCTGACCCCAACTCACTGACCCCAACTCACTGACCCCAACTCACTGACCCTCACTCACTGACCCCAACTCCCTGACCCCAACTCACTGACCCTCACTCACTGACCCTCACTCACTGACCCCAACTCACTGACCCTCACTCACTGACCCCAACTCACTGACCCTCACTCACTGACCCCAACTCCCTGACCCCAACTCCCTGACCCCAACTCACTGACCCCAACTCACTGACCCTCACTCCCTGACCCCAACTCCCTGACCCCAACTCCCTGACCCCAACTCACTGACCCCAACTCACTGACCCTCACTCACTGACCCTCACTCACTGACCCCAACTCACTGACCCCAACTCACTGACCCTCACTCACTGACCCTCACTCACTGACCCCCACTCACTGACCCTCACTCACTGACCCCAACTCACTGACCCTCACTCACTGACCCCCACTCACTGACCCCCACTCACTGACCCTCACTCACTGACCCCCACTCACTGACCCCAACTCACTGACCCTCACTCACTGACCCTCACTCACTGACCCCAACTCACTGACCCTCACTCACTGACCCTCACTCACTGACCCTCACTCACTGACCCCAACTCACTGACCCTCACTCACTGACCCTCACTCACTGACCCCAACTCACTGACCCCAACTCACTGACCCCAACTCACTGACCCTCACTCACTGACCCTCACTCACTGACCCTCACTCACTGACCCTCACTCACTGACCCCAACTCACTGACCCCAACTCACTGACCCTCACTCACTGACCCCAACTCCCTGACCCCAACTCCCTGACCCCAACTCACTGACCCCAACTCACTGACCCTCACTCCCTGACCCCAACTCCCTGACCCCAACTCCCTGACCCCAACTCACTGACCCCAACTCACTGACCCTCACTCACTGACCCTCACTCACTGACCCCAACTCACTGACCCTCACTCACTGACCCTCACTCACTGACCCTCACTCACTGACCCCCACTCACTGACCCTCACTCACTGACCCCAACTCACTGACCCTCACTCACTGACCCCCACTCACTGACCCCCACTCACTGACCCTCACTCACTGACCCCCACTCACTGACCCCAACTCACTGACCCTCACTCACTGACCCTCACTCACTGACCCCAACTCACTGACCCTCACTCACTGACCCTCACTCACTGACCCTCACTCACTGACCCTCACTCACTGACCCCAACTCACTGACCCCAACTCACTGACCCTCACTCACTGACCCTCACTCACTGACCCCAACTCACTGACCCCAACTCACTGACCCCAACTCACTGACCCTCACTCACTGACCCTCACTCACTGACCCTCACTCACTGACCCCAACTCACTGACCCCAACTCACTGACCCCAACTCACTGACCCCAACTCACTGACCCTCACTCACTGACCCCCACTCACTGACCCTCACTCACTGACCCCAACTCACTGACCCTCACTCACTGACCCCCACTCACTGACCCTCACTCACTGACCCCAACTCACTGACCCTCACTCACTGACCCTCACTCACTGACCCTCACTCACTGACCCTCACTCACTGACCCCAACTCACTGACCCTCACTCACTGACCCTCACTCACTGACCCCCACTCACTGACCTCCACTCACTGACCCCCACTCACTGACCCCCACTCACTGACCCTCACTCACTGACCCTCACTCACTGACCCCCACTCACTGACCCTCACTCACTGACCCTCACTCACTGACCCTCACTCACTGACCCTCACTCACTGACCCCAACTCACTGACCCTCACTCACTGACCCCAACTCACTGACCCCAACTCACTGACCCTCACTCACTGACCCTCACTCACTGACCCCAACTCACTGACCCTCACTCACTGACCCCCACTCACTGACCCCAACTCACTGACCCTCACTCACTGACCCTCACTCACTGACCCTCACTCACTGACCCTCACTCACTGACCCCAACTCACTGACCCTCACTCACTGACCCCAACTCACTGACCCCAACTCACTGACCCTCACTCACTGACCCTCACTCACTGACCCTCACTCACTGACCCACACTCACTGACCCCAACTCACTGACCCTCACTCACTGACCCTCACTCACTGACCCTCACTCACTGACCCCAACTCACTGACCCTCACTCACTGACCCCCACTCACTGACCCCCACTCACTGACCCTCACTCACTGACCCTCACTCACTGACCCCAACTCACTGACCCTCACTCACTGACCCTCACTCACTGACCCTTACTCACTGACCCTCACTCACTGACCCTCACTCACTGACCCTCACTCACTGACCCTCACTCACTGACCCTCACTCACTGACCCTCACTCACTGACCCTCACTCACTGACCCCAACTCACTGACCCTCACTCACTGACCCCCACTCACTGACCCCAACTCACTGACCCTCACTCACTGACCCTCACTCACTGACCCTCACTCACTGACCCTCACTCACTGACCCCAACTCACTGACCCTCACTCACTGACCCCAACTCACTGACCCCAACTCACTGACCCTCACTCACTGACCCTCACTCACTGACCCTCACTCACTGACCCTCACTCACTGACCCCAACTCACTGACCCTCACTCACTGACCCTCACTCACTGACCCTCACTCACTGACCCCAACTCACTGACCCTCACTCACTGACCCCCACTCACTGACCCCAACTCACTGACCCTCACTCACTGACCCTCACTCACTGACCCCAACTCACTGACCCTCACTCACTGACCCTCACTCACTGACCCTCACTCACTGACCCTCACTCACTGACCCTCACTCACTGACCCCCACTCACTGACCCTCACTCACTGACCCTCACTCACTGACCCTCACTCACTGACCCTCACTCACTGACCCTCACTCTCGTTTCCGATGTTTTTCCGCCAAAACATTGACGTTTGACACACGCTCAGCGCCAATCAGCTCCGGCTTTTAACTGAAAGGACCACGTGACAATAAAGGCCAATCAACTGCAGAGTTTGAACTCCGCCTCCCGATGCGCACAGCCAATCGGAATGCAACAGTGTGCGTTTAGCGTCCAGCCAATCAGAAACCAGCGAGGCACGTGATTCTGAAGCGTTATCGAGCGACCAGTGAAGCACGTGACCGCGCCCGGCAGGTAAAAAAGTTATCAATAATCAATAATCAATAATCAATAATGTCAATAATTAACGATCTCACTGACTAATAGTCAATAATCTCAATGATTAATACTCCCAATGATCAATAATCAATAGTCTCATCTCAATGATCTATAACCAATAATCAACAATCTCAATGACCAATAATCAATGATCAATAATAAATAATATCAATAGTCAATAATCAGTAATCTCAATGATCAATAATCTCAACCATTAACTATCTCAATGACCAATAATCAATAATCTCGATCAATAATCAATAACCTCAGTGATCAATTATCAATATTATTGATGTATAACATTTGTTATAACATTATAATATTAACATTATAACATTAATGATCAACATTTCCAATAATCAATAGGCAATGATCAATAATCAATAATCTCAGTGATTAATAATCAATTGTTTAATCATCAACAATCTGACTGATCAATAATTAATGATCAATAGACAACAATCAGTGATCAGCACTCAGTAGATCTCATTGATCAATAATCGCCAATCTCAATGGTCAATAATCAATGATCAATAATTTCAATATTCAATAATCAATGGTTAATAGTCAATTATCAATAAATTCAATGGTCAAAACTCAAACATCAATAATCAGCAACAAGCAAAAATCCCCTTTGACTGGACAATCATCTATCAATAATCTCCATCAACTGGGTCAATATCAATCAATAATCTTCACTGTCTGGATCATAAATCAATAATACTCATTGTCTGGATCATCATCAATCAATAATTCCACTGACTGGGTCATCTTCAATCAATAATCCCCACTGACTGGATCATCATCAATCAATATTCCACATTCACTGGATCACCATCAGTCAATAATATCCACTGACTGGATTATCATCAATCAATAATCCCCACCAACTCGATTAGCATCAATCAATAATCCTCACAGAGTGGATCATCATTAACAAATAGTCCCCATTCAGTGGGGCAGCATCAATTAATAATCTTCTCTGAATGGATCATCATTAATTCATAAACCTCACTGCCTGAATGATCAGCAGTCAAGAAAGCTCATTGACTGGATCATCATCTATTAATCACCTTCATTGATTGAATCATTATCAATCCATAATCCCCACAGACTGCACCATCTTAAATGATTGATTGATGTTGATCCAGTCAATGGGGATTATTGATTGATAATGATCCAGTGAGTGGGGCTGATTGACTGATGATAATCCAGTCAGTGGGGCTGACTGATGATGATCCAGTCAGTGGGGCTGACTGATTGATAATGATCCTGTCAGTGGGGATTATTGATTTATTATTAACTAGTTAGCGCGGGTTATTGACTGATGATCATCCAGTCAATCTGGATGATTAGTTGATGGTGATGCAGTCATTTGGGATTATTGATTGATGCTAATCCAGCCAGTGGAGATTATTGATTGATAATGATCCAGCCAATGGGGCTGATTGATTGATGATAATCCAGTGAGTGGGGCTGATTGATTGATGATGATCCAGTCAGTGGGGCTGATTGATTGATGATAATCCAGTGAGTGGGGCTGATTGATTGATGATGATCCAGTCAGTGGGGCTGATTGATTGATAATGATCCTGTCAGTGGGAATTATTGACTTATTATTAACTAGTTAGCGCGGGTTACTGATTGATGATCATCCAGTCAGTCTGGATGATTAGTTGTTGGTGATGCAGTCATTTGGGATTATTGATTGATGCTAATCCAGCCAGTGGAGATTATTGATTGATAATGATCCAGCCAATGGGGATTATTGATTTATGATGATCCAGTCAGTGGGGATTATTGACTGATGATGATGCAGTCAGTGGGGATTATTGATTGATGATGATCCAGTCAGTGGGGATTATTGATTGATGATGATCTAGTCAGTGGGGATTATTGATTGATGATGATCTAGTCAGTGGGGATTATTGATTGATGATGATCCAGTCAGTGGTGCTGATTGATTGAAGATGATCCAGTCAGTGGGGATTATTGATTGATGATGATCCAGACGTTGAGGATTACAAACTCATGATTTTCCAGCCAGTGAGGATTATTGATTGATGATGATCTACTCAGTGGGGATTATTGATTGATGATGATCTACTCAGTGAGGATTATTGATTGATGATGATCTACTCAGTAGAGATTATTGATTGATGACGATCCAGTGCATGGTGATTAGTGATTGATGATCATCCAATCAATGGGGAAATTTGATTGATGATGATCCAGACAGTGAAGGTTATTGATTGATGCTAATCCAGTCAGTGAGGATTATTGAGTGATGATGATCCAGTCAGTGGGAGGGGAAAGATCCAGTTGTCGTGGTCCACGTAGGCACCAATGATATAGGTAGAATGAGGAAAGAGGTTCTGCTGAGGGAATATGAGCAGCTGGGGGCTAAATTAAAAAGCAGAACCAAAAAGGTAATAATCTCCGGATTATACCTGAGCCACGAGTTAATTGGCACAGGGTCAATAAGATTAAAGAGGTAAATGCATGGCTCAAAGATTGGTGTAGGAGAAATGGGTTCGAATTCATGGGACATTGGCACCAGGACTGCGGAAACGGAGAGCTATTCCATTTGGATGGGCTCCACTTGAATCAGGCTGGGGCCAGTGTCCTGGCGAATCACATAACTAGAGTTGTATATAGGGCTTTAAGCTAAATAGTGGGGGGAGGGTTCAGTTGCATGGAAATGTAAGAAATCAAAGTTTAAGGAGAGGGTAAGAGTGCAGGTTAGTGATGAGGCTGATTGACTCAGGAGGGAATCGAAGAGAAGGACTCTTGCACAGAACATTTGAAAAAGAGCGCGGATCTTGAAGGCAGGTCAGTTGAAAAAGAGCGCGGAGATTGTAAATAAAAGGAGGGGAAGCTGAAGAGGAGCGGCCAGCGTGTGAGCGGCCCAGTGAAGGAGTGGAGCTTTGTGGCTTTGGCTCGAGAGGCTTAGGTGAGCAGAGGTTGAGGACGAGCTTGCTCCCAGTGGCGTAGGACCGGGTAAAGTCCTTTAAGTAAGTTAGGAGTAGGTAATGGAGGCAGCAGTTGGGGCAGTCGAGTGCTCCGAATGCAGCATGTGGGAAGTCTGGGACAGCACAATTATCCCTGATGACTACACCTGCAAAAGGTGCATCCAGCTGCAGCTCCTGAGAAGCCGAGTTAGGGAACTGGAGCTGGAGCTGGATGAACTTCAGATCATTTGGGAGGCAGAGGCAGTAATAGACAGGAGTTTCAGACAGTCACCTCTAAAAGTCAGGAGGCAGGCAGCTGGGTGAATGTCAGGAGAGGGAAAGGGAATAGACAGAAAGAGCAGAGCACCCCAGTGGCCATTCCCATCAACAATAGGTATACCGTTTTGGATACTGTTGGTGGGGACGACCTACCAGGGTCAAGTTGTAGTGGTCACGTCTCTGGTACCCAGGCTAGACCCTCAGCTCAGAAAGGAGGGAGGGAAAAGGGAAGAGCAGTAGTGATAGTGGATTCGATAGTTAGGGGGACAGATAGGAGGTTCTGTGGGAGAGATCGAGAATCCTGGACGGTCTGTTGCCTCCCTGGTGCCAGGGTCCCGATATCTCAGATCGAGTTCTCAGTATTCTCTGGGGGGAGGGTGAGCAGCCAGATGTCGTGGTCCATGTAGGGACCAATGATGTGGATAGGAAGGAGGAGGAGGTCCTGCAAAGAGAGTTTAGGGAGTTAGGTGCTAAGTTGAAGGACAGGACCTCCAGGGTTACGATCTCAGGAGTGCTACCCGTGCCACGTGCTAGTGAGGCTAGAAATAGGAGGATAATGCAGCTAAATACATGGCTAAGGAGATGGTGCAGGAGGGAGGGCTTCATGTTTCTGGACAATTGGGCTCTGTTCCAGGGAAGGTGGGACCTGTTCCAACGGGACGGTTTGCACCTGAACTGGAGGGGGACTAACATCCTTGCGGGTAGATTTGCTAGTGCTGCTCTGGGGGATTTAAACTAGATTTGCAAGGGGAGGGGAACCAGAGTGTTAGAGCAGATAGTGAGGTGGAGGAGGATAAAGGTCAAGCGAGGAATGCATGTATAGCTAGAAATCAAAGGTTTGTATGGGATAGAAATGTTCTCAGGTGCATCAATTTCAATACAATTGTCGGAAAGGCAGATGAGCTTAGGGCGTGGATTGGCACGTGGAATTACCATATTATTGCTATTAGTGAGACTTGGTTGCAGGTGGGGCACGACTGGCAGCTCAATGTTCTGGGGTTCCGTTGTTTCAGGGGTGACATTACTAGACAGGGAAAATATCACAGCTGTGCATAAGCAGGACAGCCCGGAGGACTCGTCTACAGAGGCCATATGGGTGGAACTGAGAAACGGAAAAGGTGTGACCACACTTATAGGGTTGTATTATAGACCGCCCAATAGTCCGAGAGAATTGGAGGAGCAAATCTGTAGAGAGATAGCAGACCGATGTGAGAAACAGCAAGTTGTGATAGTAGGAGATTTTAACTTTCCACATATTGACAGGGATTCCCATACTGTAAAAGAGCTGGATGGCTTGGAGTTTGTCAAATGTGTTCAGGAAAGTTTTCTAAATCAATATATAGAGGTACCAACGAGAGGGGATGCAATACTTGATCTCCTATTAGAGAACCAGACAGGTCAGGTGACAGAAGTATGTGTAGGTGAACATTTTGGGTCTAGTGACCACAATGTCATTAGTTTTAAGTTAATTATGGATAAGGATAGGTCTGGTCCTCGAGTTGAGATTCTAAATTGGTGAAAGGCCAATTTTGTGGAAATGAGAAAGGATCTAGGAAGAGTGGATTGGGATAAGTTGTTTTCTGGCAAGGATGTGTTCAGTAAGTGGAAGGCATTCAAAGGCGAAATTTTGCGAGTGCAGAGTTTGCATGTTCCTGTCAGGATTAAGGGCAAAGTTAACAGGCATAGGGAACCTTGGCTTTCAAGGGATATTGGCGATCTGGTTAAGAAGAGAGAGGTGTATAGCAGGTATAGGTAAAATGGAGCAAATGAGGTACTTGTAGAGTATAGAAAATGTAAGAAAATACTAAAGAAAGAAATCAGGAAGGCAAAAAGAAGACATGAGGTTGCTTTGGCAGATAATGTGAAGGTAAACCCGAAGGGTTTCTACAAGTTTATTAAGAGTAAAAGGATAGTAAAGGACACAATTGGTCCCCTTGAAGATCAGAGTGGTCGTTTATGTATGGAGCCTCATGAAATGGGGGAGATCTTAAACAGTTTTTTTGCATCAGTATTTACTCAGGATACTGGCATAGTGTATAAGGAAGGAAGGGAAGCAAGCAGTAGTTTCATGGAGCCTATAGAAATTAAAGAGGAGGAGGTGCTTGCTGCCTTACAGCAAATAAAGGTAGATAAATCCCCTGGGCCTGACATGATATTCCCTCGGACCTTGAGGGAGACTAGTGTAGAAATTGCAGGGACCCTGGCAGAAATATTTAAAATGTCCTTAGCCACGGGTGAGGTGCCGGAGGATTGGAGGGTAGCTCATGTTGTTCCGTTGTTTAAAAAAGGTTCCAAAAGTAAACCAGGTAATTACAGGCCAGTGAGACTGACGTCAGTAGTAGGTAAATTATTGGAAGGTGTTCTGAGAGATCGGATATATAATTATTTGGACAGCCAAGGGCTGATTAAGGATAGTCAGCATGGCTTTGTGCGTGGTAGGTCGTGTTTAATGAACTTTGTAGAGTTTTTCGAGGAGGTTACCAAGAAAGTAGATGAAGGAAATGCTGTGGATGTTGTACTTTAGTAAGGCCTTTGACAAGGTCCCACATGGGAGGTTAGTTCAGAAAGTTCAGACACTTGGTATCCATGAAGAGGTTATAAACTGGATTTGAAATTGGCTGTGTGGGAGAAGACAGAGAGCGGTAGTGGATGATTGCTTCTCAGACTGGAGGTCTGTGACTCGTGGTGTGCCTCAGGGATCTGTGCTGGGACCATTGTTGTTTGTTGTCTATATCAATGATTTGGATGATAATGTGGTGAAATGGATCAGCAAGTTTGCTGATGACACTAAGATTGGAGGCGTTATGGACAGCGAGGAAGGCTTTCAAAGCTTGCAGAGAGATCTGGACCAACTGGAAAAATGGGCCAGAAAATGGCAGATGGAATTTAATGTAGAAAAGTGTGAGGTGTTACATTTTGGAAGGTCAATCCAAGGTAGGACATACACAGTAAATGGTAGGGCACTGAGGAGTGCGGAGGAACAAAGGGATCTGGGAGTTCAGATACATAGTTCACTGAAAGTGGCATCACAGGTAGACAAGGTTGTAAGGAAAGCTTTTGGCATACTGGCCTTCATAAATCAAAGTATTGAGTATAGGAGTTGGGATGTTATGGTGAGGTTGTATAAGACATTGGTGAGGCCAACTTTGGAGTATTGTGTGCAGTTCTGGTCGCCTAACTACAGGAAGGATATCAGTAAGATTGAGAGAGTGCAGAGAAGATTTACTAGGATGTTGCCGGGTCTTAAGGAGTTGAGTTACAGGGAAAGATTAAACAGGTTAGGACTTTATTCCTTGGAGCGTAGAAGAATGAGGGGAGATTTGATAGAAGTTTACAAAATTATGAGGGGTATAGACAGAGTAAATGTGAGTAGGCTCTTTCCACTTAGATTAGGAGAAATAAACACGAGAGGACATGGCTTTAGGGTGAAAGGGGAAAGGTTTAGGGGGAACATTAGGGGGAACTTCTTCACTCAGACAGTGGTGAGAGTGTGGAATGAGCTACCATCTGACGTGGTAAATGCGGGCTCACTCTTAAGTTTTAAGAATAAATTAGATAGATACATGGATGGGAGAGGTCTGGAGGGTTATGGACTGGGTGCAGGTCAATGGGACTAGCAGAATAAGATTTCGGCACAGACTAGAAGGGCTGAATGGCCTGTTTTCTGTGCTGTAGTGTTCTATGGTTCTATGGTTACCAAAAAGTGAAAGGAAGGGACAGAGTGTGTGAATGCCATATTGCACCAAGGAATTATATAAGAGTAGGGAAAATTGACAATAGGGCAAACTTAAAAGCTTTGTATCTGAATGCGCGTAGCATTCGGAATAAAACTAATGAGTTAACAGCACAAATAGAGATAAATAGGTATGATTTGTGGCAATTACTGAAACGTGGTTACAGGGAGAACAGGTTTAGGAGTTGAATATCCAAGGGTACTCAGTGTTTCGGAAGGATAGGCAGGAAGGAAAAGGAGGTGGTGCAGCTTAGTTAGTAAAGGAAGAGATCAGTGCTACAGTGAAGAATGATATAGGCATTGGGGAGCAAGACGTAGAGTCAGTCTGGGTAGAAATAAGAAATAGCAAGGGAAAGAAGTCCCTGGTGGGAGTAATCTATAGGTCTCCAAACAGTAATTTAGCCGAAGGGCACAGTATAAACCAGGAAATACTGGGAGCATGTAAGAAAGGCACAGCAATAATCATGGGTGATTTTAATATGCATATAGACTGGACTAATCAAATTGGCAAGGGTAGCCTCGAGGGAGGGTTCATAGAGTGTATTAGAGATTGTTTCCTGGAGCAATATGTTGTGGAACCAACCAGGGAGCAGGCTATTCTGGATTTGGTTTTGTGTAATGAGATGGGATTAATTAATGATCTCATAGTAAAGGATTCTCTAAGAAAGAGTGATCATAGCATGCTAGAATTTCAAGTTCCGTTTGAGAGCGAGAAACTTGAGTCCCACAATCGTGTTCTGGAGTTAAATAAAGGTAACTACATAGGTATGAGGGCAGATTTGGCCCTAGTGGACTGGGCAGGAAGACTACAAGGTAGGACAGTTGATGAACAGTGGCAGATATTTAAGGAGATATTCAATTCCTCCCAAGTAAAATATATCCCAAAGAGGAAGAAAGATGGTGTGAGGGGGAAAAACATCCATGGCTAAGCAAGGAAGTTAAAGATAACAAAGGCAAAAACTAAGGCATACCAAATTGCAAAGGTCAGTGACAGGCTGGAAGATTGGGAAACTTTTAAAGATCAACAAAGGGTTACTAAAAAAATTATAAAAAGAACAAAGGTAAATTATGAAAGAAAACTAGTACAAAATGTAAAAACTGATAGCAAAAGCTTCTACAAGTATATAAAAGGAAAGAGAGTAGCTAAAGTGAATGTTGGCCCTTTGGAGGATGAGACTGGGGAGTTAATAGTGGGGAACGTAGAAATGGCAGAGACGCTTAATCAATATTTTGCCTCAGTTCTCACGGTGGAGGACATTAGTACCACCCCAATAGTAACAGGTAGAGCAGAGGGTATAGAGAAGGAGGAACTTAGAACAATCACCATCACTAGAGAAAAGGTACTGAGCAAACTATTGGGATTAAAGGGGGACAAGTCCCCAGGACCTGATGGCTACATCCCAGGGTCTTAAAGGAAGTGGCAGCGGAGATAGTGGATGCATTGGCTATAGTATTCCAAAATTTCCTGGATTCTGGAAAGGTTCCAGTGGATTAGAAAAATGCTAATATAACACCCTTATTCAAAAAGGGGGGAGGCAGAAAGTAGGAAACTATAGACCTGTTAGTTTAATGTCTGTCGTTGGGAAATTGTTGGAATCCATTATTAAGGAAGTAGTAATGGGGCATTTGGAAAGTCAAAATGCAATTCATCAGAGTCAGCATGGTTTTATGAAGAGTAAATAGTGTTTGACTAATTTGCTAGAGTTCTTTGAAGATGTGACAAGCAAAGTGGATAATGGGGATCCTGTAGATGTAGTATATCTGGACTTCCAGAAGGCCTTTGATAAGGTGCCGCACAAAATATTATACACAAGATAAGATCACACGGAGTTAGGGGTAATATATTAGCTTGGATAGAGGATTGGCTAATCAATAGAAAGCAGAGAGTCTGGATAAATGGGTCTTTTTCTGGATGGCAAGCTGTAACTAGTGGGGTGCAACAGGGTTCGGTCCTTGGGCCCCAACTATTTACAATCTATATGAATGACTTGGATTCAGGGATAGAAGGTACTATAGCTAAATTTGCAGATGACAGCAAAATAGGTGGGAAAGTAAGTTGCAATGAAGAAATAAATTTACAAATGGAATTGGACAGGTTAGGTGAATGGGACAAAATTTAGCAGATGGAGTTTAACGTGGATAAGTGTGAGGTTATCCATTTTGGTCAGAAGAATAAAAAGGCAACTTATTATTTAAATGGAGAGATACTTCAGAATGCTTCAGTGCAGAGAGATCTGGGTGTCCTCGTGCATGAATCGCTGAAAGCTAGTATGCAGGTGCAGCAGGTAATAAGGAAGGCAAATGGAATTTTGGCATTTATTGCTAAAGGAATAGAGTATAAGAATAGGGAAATGTTGTTACAACTGTACAAGGCATTGGTGAGACCGTACCTGGAGTACTGTGCACAGCTTTGGTCCCCTTACTTGAGGAAGGATGTAGTTGAACTGGAGGCAGTTCAGAGGAGGTTCACTAGATTGATTCCAGAGATGCGAGGCTTGTCTTATGAGGAGAGATTGAGCAGTTTAAGCCTATACTCGCTAGAGTTTAGAAGGATGAGAGGAGATCGAATTGAGGTGTATAAGATGCTAAAGAGGATTGACAAAGTAAACATGGAGTGGATGTTTCCCCTTGTGGGGCATTCTAGAATGAGAGGCCGTAGTTTTAGGCTAAGGGGTGGTAGATTTAAATCAGAGATGAGGAGGAATTACTTTTCTCAAAGGGTTGTGAATCTGTGGAATTCACTACCTCAGAGTGCAGTGGATGCCGGGACGCCGAATAAATTTAAGGAGGAGATAGACAGATTTTTAATTAGTAATGGATTGAAAGATTATGGGGAGAGGGCAGGAAATTGGAGTTGAGGCTGAAATGAGATCAGCCATGATCGTATTGAATGGCAGGGCAGTATCGAGGGGCTGAATTGCCTACTCCTGCTCCTAGTTCTTATGTTCAGTGGCCATTATTGATTGATGATGATCCAGTCAGTGGGAATAATTGATTGATGATGATGCAGTCAGTGTGGATTATTGATTGATGATGATCCAGTCAGTGTGGATTATTGACTGAGGATGATACAGACATTAAGGATTAAGAATTAATGATGATCCAGCCAATGAGGATTATTGATTGGTGATGACCTGGTGAGTGGGGAATATTGATTGATGATGATCCAGGCAGTGGGAACTATTATGATGATCCAGTCAGTAGTTACTTATTGATTGATGTTGATCCAGTCAGTAGCGACTATTTATTGATGATCACCCATTCAGTGAGGATTATTGATTATGATGACCCAGTGAATGTGGAATATTGATTGATTCTGATACAGTCAATGGGGACTATTGATTCATGATGATCTAGTCAGTAGCTATTTATGTATTGATGATGACCCATTCAGTGGGGATTATTGATTTATGATTGTCCAGTCAATGGGGATTATTGATTGATTATCATCCAGTCATTGGTGATCTTTGATTGATGATAAGACAATCAGTGATGATGAGTAATTGTTAATGATCCAGTCACTGAGGTTTCTTGATTGAGGATGATCCAGGCAGTGAGGATTTTTGATCCATGATAATCCACTCAGTGGGGATTATTGATTTATGATTGTCCAGTCAATGGGGATTATTGATTGATTATCATCCAGTCATTGGTGATCTTTGATTGATGATAAGACAATCAGTGATGATGAGTAATTGTTAATGATCCAGTCACTGAGGTTTCTGGATTGAGGATGATCCAGGCAGTGAGGATTTTTGATCCATGATAATCCACTCAGTGGGGATTATTGATTGATACTAATCCAGTTGGTGGGGGTTATTGAGTGATGATGATCCAGTGAATGGATAATATTGATAGATGATGCAGTCAGTGAGGTCTGTTAATTTATGATGATCCAGACAGTGAGGGTTATTGGTTGATCTTGATCCAGTCATTGGGGATTATTGTTTGATGCTAATCCAATCAGTAGGGATTATTCATTGATGATAATATGGTGACATGCAGAATATTGATTGGTTATGGTCCAGTCAGTGGGATCTATTGATTATAATGATCTAGTCAGTAGGTATTATTGATTGATGATGATCTAGTCAGTGTGGATCATTGATTGTTGATGTTTCAGGCAGTGGGTATTATTGTTTGATGATGATCCAGTCAGTGATGATGATTAATTGACGATTATCCAATCAGTGAGGTTTCTTGATCAACAATGATCTGGACAGTGAGGATTATGGATTCATGATGATCCATTCATTGAGGATTATTGATTAATGCTAATCCAGTCAGTGGGGCCTATTGATGTATGATGATTCTGTCACTGAGGATCATTGATTGATAATGATACAGTCAGTGTGGATTATTGCAGTCTGTAGGGATTATTAATTAATGATGATCCAGCCATTTGTGAATATTGATTAATGATGATCCAGACCATGGAGATTATTGTATTATTATGATCCAGTCAGTGTGGATTATTGATTGATGATAATCCAGATATTGAGGATTTTGAATTCAGGATCATCCAGTCAGTGGGGATTATTGATTGATGATGATCCAGTCAGTGGGAATAATTGATTGATGATGATCCACTCAGTGTGGATTATTGATTGATGATGATCCAGTCAGTGGGGATTATTGATTGATGATGATGCAGTCAGTTTGGATTATTGATTGATGATGATCTAGTCAGTGTGGATTATTGACCGAGGATGATACAGACATTAAGGATTAAGAATTAATGATGATCCAGCCAATGAGGATTATTGATTGGTGATGACCTGGTGAGTGGGAATAATTGATTGATGATGATCCAGTCAGTGGGAATAATTGATTGATGATGATGCATTCAGTGTGGATTATTGATTGATGATGATCCAGTCAGTGTGGATTATTGACGGAGGATGATACAGACATTAAGGATTAAGAATTAATGATGATCCAGCCAATGAGGATTATTGATTGGTGATGACCTGGTGAGTGGGGGTTTTTGATTGAAGATGATCCATTCAGTGAGGATTATTGATTGGTGATGACATGGTGAGTGGGGGTTTTTGATTGAAGATGATCCATTCAGTGAGGATTATTGATTGGTGATGACCTGGTGAGTGGGGGTTTTGATTGAAGATGATCCAGGCAGTGAGGATTATTGGTTGGTGATGACCTGGTGAGTGGGGGTTTTTGATTGAAGATGATCCAGGCAGTGAGGATTATTGGTTGGTGATGACCTGGTGAGTGGGGGTTTTTGATTGAAGATGATCCAGGCAGTGAGGATTATTGATTGGTGATGACCTGGTGAGTGGGGATTTTTGATTGAAGATGATCCAGGCAGTGAGGATTATTGGTTGGTGATGACCTTGTGAGTGGGGGTTTTTGATTGAAGATGATCCAGGCAGTGAGGATTATTGGTTGGTGATGACCTGGTGAGTGGGGGTTTTTGATTGAAGATGATCCAGGCAGTGAGGATTATTGGTTGGTGATGACCTGGTGAGTGGGGGTTTTTGATTGAAGATGATCCAGGCAGTGAGGATTATTGGTTGGTGATGACCTGGTGAGTGGGGGTTTTTGATTGAAGATGATCCAGGCAGTGAGGATTATTGGTTGGTGATGACCTGGTGAGTGGGGGTTTTTGATTGAAGATGATCCAGGCAGTGAGGATTATTGGTTGATGCCCTTGTTTTTCATTTGTTCGTGGGATGTGGGTATCACTGGCTAGACCAACATTTATTACCCATCCCTAATTGCCCTGTTCAGAGGGCATTTAAGAGTCAACCACATTGCTGTGGGTCTGGAGTCATATGTAGGCCAGACTGGGTAAGGACAGCAGATTCTCTTCCCTAAAAAACATTAGTGAACCAGCTGGGTTTTACAACAATTGACAATGGTTTCATGGACATCATTAGACTTTTAATTCCAGATTTTTTTAAATTGAATTTAAATTCCACCATCTGCCGTGGTGGGATTGGAACTCGGGTACCCAGAGCATTACCCTGGGTCTCTGGAACACTAGCCCAGTGACAATCCCACTCTGCCATCTCCTTCCTGAGTCAGTGGGGATTATTGGTTGATGATGATCCAGTGAATGGGGAATAATAATTGAGTATGATCCAGTCAGTGAGAATTTTTGATGGTGGTGGTTCTGTCAGTGAGGATGCTAGTCCAGTTGGTGGGGATTATTGATTGATGTTGACCCAGTGAATGGTGACTATTGATTAATGATGATCCAGTCAGTAGGTATTATTGATTGATGGTGATCCAGTCAGTGGGGAATGTTTATTGATGATCATCTAGTCAGTGTGGACTATTTATTGATGATCATCCATGCTGACCCAGGGAATGCGGATGATAATTGATTATTGATTATTGATGATAATCCAGTCTATGGGGACTATGGATTGATGTTGTTCTAGACAGTGAGGATTATTGATTGATGATGATCTGGTCAGTGGAGATTATTGATTGATGATGACCCAGATAGTGAGGATTATTGATTGATGATGATGCAGACAGTGAGGATTATTGACTGATGATGACCAAGATAGTGAGGATTATTGATTGATATGACCCAGACAGTGAGGATTATTGATTGATGGTGATCTGGTCAGTGGAGATTATTGATTGATGATGATCCAGACAGTGAGGATTATTGACTGATGATGACCCAGATAGTGAGGATTATTGATTGATGATGACCCAGACAGTGGAGATTATTGATTGATGATGATCTGGTCAGTGAGGATTATTGCCTGATGATGACCCAGACAGTGGGGATTATTGATTGATGATGATCCAGATAGTGAGGATTATTGACTGATGATGACCCAGACAGTGAGGATTATTGACTGATGATGACCCAGACAGTGGGGATTATTGATTGATGATGACCCAGACAGTAAGGATTATTGATTGATGATGATCCAGTCAGTGAGGATTATTGATTGATGATGACCCAGACAGTGAGGATTATTGATTGATGATGATCCAGGCAGTGAGGATTATTGATTGATGATGATCTAGACAGTGAGGATTATTGACTGATGATGACCCAGACAGTGAGGATTATTGATTGATGATGATCCAGTCAGTGAGGATTATTGATTGATGATGACCCAGACAGTGGAGATTATTGATTGATGATGACTCAGACAGTGGAGATTATTAATTGATGATGACCCAGACAGTGAGGATTATTGATTGATGATGACCCAGACAGTGGAGATTATTGATTGATGATGACCCAGACAGTGGAGATTATTGATTGATGATGACCCGGACAGTGAGGATTATTGATTGATGATTGTTCAGACTTGGGTGATTAATGATTGATGATGATCCAGTCAGTGTGGATTATTGATTGTTGATGTTTCAGGCAGTGGGGATTATTGTTTGATGATGATCCAGTCAGTGATGATGATTAATTGACGATTATCCAATCAGTGAGGTTTCTTGATCAACAATGATCCGGACAGTGAGGATTATGGATTTATGATGATCCATTCATTGAGGATTATTGATTGATGCTAATCCAGTCGGTGGGGACTATTGATGTATGATGATTCTGTCACTGAGGATCATTGATTGATAATGATACAGTCAGTGTGGATTATTGCAGTCTGTAGGGATTATTAATTAATGATGATCCAGCCATTTGTGAATATTGATTAATGATGATCCAGACCATGGAGATTATTGTATTATTATGATCCAGTCAGTGTGGATTATTGATTGATGAAAATCCAGATATTGAGGATTTTGAATTCATGATCATCCAGTCAGTGTGGATTATTGATTGATGATGATCCAGTCAGTGGGAATAATTGATTGATGATGATCCAGTCAGTGGGAATAATTGATTGATGATGATCCAGTCAGTGGGAATAATTGATTGATGATGATCCAGTCAGTGGGGACTATTGATTGATGATGATCCAGTCAATGGGGACTATTGATTGATGATGATCCAGTCAGTGGGGATTATTGATTGATGATGATCCAGTCAGTGGGGATTATTGATTGATGATGATCCAGCCAATGGGGATTATTGATTGATGATGATCCAGTCAGTGGGGGTTATTGATTAATGATGATCCAATCAGTGGGGATTATTGATTGATGATGATCCAGTCAGTGGGAATAATTGATTGATGATGATCCAGTCAGTGGGGATTATTGATTGATGATGATCCAGTCAGTGGGAATAATTGATTGATGATGATCCAGTCAGTGGGGATTATTGATTGATGATGATCCAGTCAGTGGGAATAATTGATTGATGATGATCCAGTCAGTGGGAATTATTGATTGATGACAATCCAGTCAGTGGGGATTATTGATTGATGATGATCCAGTCAGTGGGGATTATTGATTGATGATGATCCAATCAGTGGGGATTATTGATTGATGATGATGCAGTCAGTGTGGATTATTGATTGATGATGATCTAGTCAGTGTGGATTATTGACGGAGGATGATACAGACATTAAGGATTAAGAATTAATGATGATCCAGCCAATGAGGATTATTGATTGGTGATGACCTGGTGAGTGGGGGTTTTTGATTGAAGATGATCCATTCAGTGAGGATTATTGATTGGTGATGACCTGGTGAGTGGGGATTTTTGATTGAAGATGATCCAGGCAGTGAGGATTATTGGTTGGTGATGACCTGGTGAGTGGGGGTTTTTGATTGAAGATGATCCAGGCAGTGAGGATTATTGGTTGGTGATGACCTGGTGAGTGGGGGTTTTTGATTGAAGATGATCCAGGCAGTGAGGATTATTGGTTGATGATGACCTGGTGAGTGGGGGTTTTTGATTGAAGATGATCCAGGCAGTGAGGATTATTGATTGGTGATGACCTGGTGAGTGGGGGTTTTTGATTGAAGATGATCCAGGCAGTGAGGATTATTGGTTGGTGATGACCTGGTGAGTGGGGATTTTTGATTGAAGATGATCCAGGCAGTGAGGATTATTGGTTGGTGATGACCTGGTGAGTGGGGGTTTTTGATTGAAGATGATCCAGGCAGTGAGGATTATTGGTTGGTGATGACCTGGTGAGTGGGGGTTTTTGATTGAAGATGATCCAGGCAGTGAGGATTATTGGTTGGTGATGACCTGGTGAGTGGGGATTTTTGATTGAAGATGATCCAGGCAGTGAGGATTATTGGTTGGTGATGACCTGGTGAGTGGGGGCTTTTGATTGAAGATGATCCAGGCAGTGAGGATTATTGGTTGATGATGACCTGGTGAGTGGGGGTTTTTGATTGAAGATGATCCATTCAGTGAGGATTATTGATTGGTGATGACCTGGTGAGTGGGGATTTTTGATTGAAAATGATCCATTCAGTGAGGATTATTGGTTGGTGATGACCTGGTGAGTGGGGTTTTTGATTGAAGATGATCCATTCAGTGAGGATTATTGGTTGGTGATGACCTGGTGAGTGGGGGTTTTTGATTGAAGATGATCCAGGCAGTGAGGATTATTGGTTGGTGATGACCTGGTCAGTGGGGGTTTTTGATTGAAGATGATCCAGGCAGTGAGGATTATTGGTTGGTGATGACCTGGTGAGTGGGGGATTTTGATTGAAGATGATCCAGGCAGTGAGGATTATTGATTGGTGATGACCTGGTGAGTGGGGATTTTTGATTGAAAATGATCCATTCAGTGAGGATTATTGGTTGGTGATGACCTGGTGAGTGGGGTTTTTGATTGAAGATGATCCATTCAGTGAGGATTATTGGTTGGTGATGACCTGGTGAGTGGGGGTTTTTGATTGAAGATGATCCAGGCAGTGAGGATTATTGGTTGGTGATGACCTGGTCAGTGGGGGTTTTTGATTGAAGATGATCCAGGCAGTGAGGATTATTGGTTGGTGATGACCTGGTGAGTGGGGGTTTTTGATTGAAGATGATCCAGGCAGTGAGGATTATTGGTTGGTGATGACCTGGTCAGTGCGGGTTTTTGATTGAAGATGATCCAGGCAGTGAGGATTATTGGTTGATGATGACCTGGTGAGTGGGGGTTTTTGATTGAAGATGATCCAGGCAGTGAGGATTATTGATTGGTGATGACCTGGTGAGTGGGGGTTTTTGATTGAAGATGATCCAGGCAGTGAGGATTATTGTTTGGTGATGACCTGGTGAGTGGGGGTTTTTGATTGAAGATGATCCAGGCAGTGAGGATTATTGGTTGGTGATGACCTGGTGAGTGGGGGTTTTTGATTGAAGATGATCCAGGCAGTAAGGATTATTGGTTGGTGATGACATGGTGAATGGGGGTTTTTGATTGAAGATGATCCAGGCAGTGAGGATTATTGATTGGTGATGACCTGGTGAGTGGGGATTTTTGATTGAAGATGATCCAGGCAGTGAGGACTATTGGTTGGTGATGACCTGGTGAGTGGGGCTTTTTGATTGAAGATGATCCAGGCAGTGAGGATTATTGGTTGGTGATGACCTGGTGAGTGGGGGTTTTTGATTGAAGATGATCCAGGAAGTGAGGATTATTGGTTGGTGATGACCTGGTGAGTGGGGATTTTTGATTGAAGATGATCCAGGCAGTGAGGATTATTGGTTGGTGATGACCTGGTGAGTGGGGGTTTTTGATTGAAGATGATCCAGGCAGTGAGGATTATTGGTTGGTGATGACCTGGTGAGTGGGGAGTTTTGATTGAAGATGATCCAGGCAGTGAGGATTATTTTTTGGTGATGACCTGGTGAGTGGGGGTTTTTGATTGAAGATGATCCAGGCAGTGAGGATTATTGGTTGGTGATGACATGGTGAGTGGGGGTTTTTGATTGAAGATGATCCAGGCAGTGAGGATTATTGATTGGTGATGACCTGGTGAGTGGGGGTTTTTGATTGAAGATGATCCAGGCAGTGAGGATTATTGGTTGGTGATGACCTGGTGAGTGGGGGTTTTTGATTGAAGATCATCCAGGCAGTGAGGATTATTGGTTGATGATGATCTGGTCAGTGGAGTTTATTGATTGATGATGACCCAGATAGTGAGGATTATTGATTGATGATGATGCAGACAGTGAGGATTATTGACTTATGATGACCAAGATAGTGAGGATTATTGATTGATATGACCCAGACAGTGAGGATTATTGATTGATTGTGATCTGGTCAGTGGAGATTATTGATTGATGATGATCCAGACAGTGAGGATTATTGACTGATGATGACCCAGATAGTGAGGATTATTGATTGATGATGACCCAGACAGTGGAGATTATTGATTGATGATGATCTGGTCAGTGAGGATTATTGACTGATGATGACCCAGACAGTGGGGATTATTGATTGATGATGATCCAGATAGTGAGGATTATTGACTGATGGTGACCCAGACAGTGGGGATTATTGATTGATGATGACCCAGACAGTAAGGATTATTGATTGATGATGATCCAGTCAGTGAGGATTATTGATTGATGATGACCCAGACAGTGAGGATTATTGATTGATGATGATCCAAGCAGTGAGGATTATTGATTGATGATGATCTAGACAGTGAGGATTATTGACTGATGATGACCCAGACAGTGAGGATTATTGATTGATGATGATCCAGTCAGTGAGGATTATTGATTGATGATGACCCAGACAGTGGAGATTATTGATTGATGATGACCCAGACAGTGGAGATTATTAATTGATGATGACCCAGACAGTGAGGATTATTGATTGATGATGACCCAGACAGTGGAGATTATTGATTGATGATGACCCAGACAGTGGAGATTATTGATTGATGATGACCCGGACAGTGAGGATTATTGATTGATGATTGTTCAGACTTGGGTGATTAATGATTGATGATGATCCAGTCAGTGTGGATTATTGATTGTTGATGTTTCAGGCAGTGGGGATTATTGTTTGATGATGATCCAGTCAGTGATGATGATTAATTGACGATTATCCAATCAGTGAGGTTTCTTGATCAACAATGATCCGGACAGTGAGGATTATGGATTTATGATGATCCATTCATTGAGGATTATTGATTGATGCTAATCCAGTCGGTGGGGACTATTGATGTATGATGATTCTGTCACTGAGGATCATTGATTGATAACGATACAGTCAGTGTGGATTATTGCAGTCTGTAGGGATTATTAATTAATGATGATCCAGCCATTTGTGAATATTGATTAATGATGATCCAGACCATGGAGATTATTGTATTATTATGATCCAGTCAGTGTGGATTATTGATTGATGAAAATCCAGATATTGAGGATTTTGAATTCATGATCATCCAGTCAGTGTGGATTATTGATTGATGATGATCCAGTCAGTGGGAATAATTGATTGATGATGATCCAGTCAGTGGGAATAATTGATTGATGATGATCCAGTCAGTGGGAATAATTGATTGATGATGATCCAGTCAGTGGGGACTATTGATTGATGATGATCCAGTCAGTGGGGACTATTGATTGATGATGATCCAGTCAGTGGGGATTATTGATTGATGATGATCCAGCCAATGGGGATTATTGATTGATGATGATCCAGTCAGTGTGGGTTATTGATTGATGATGATCCAATCAGTGGGGATTATTGATTGGTGATGATCCAGTCAGTGGGAATAATTGATTGATGATGATCCAGTCAGTGGGGATTATTGATTGATGATGATCCAGTCAGTGGGAATAATTGATTGATGATGATCCAGTTAGTGGGAATTATTGATTGATGACAATCCAGTCAGTGGGGATTATTGATTGATGATGATCCAGTCAGTGGTTATTATCGATTTATTATGATCCAGTCAGTGCAGGTTATTGACTGATGGTAATCCAGTCAGTTGGGGTTATTGATTGAAGGTATTCAGGCACTTCAGATTATTGAATGATGATGATCCAGTCACTAGGATATTTGATTAGTGATGATCCAGTCAATGGTGATCACTGATTGGTGACAATGCAGTCAGTTGGGATTATTGGCTGATGATGATCCAGCCTATGGGAATTATTGCTGGATGATGATCCAGTCAGTGGGGACTGTTGATTGATGATGATACGGTCAGTAAGAATGATTGATTAATGATAATGTAGTCAATAGGGATTATGGATTAACTATGATCCAGTGACCGGGAATTATTGACTGATGATAATCACAGAATCATGGAATCACAATGCAGAAGAAGCCCTTCGGCCCATCGAGTTTGCACTGACACGTGAGAAACACCTGACCTACCTACCTAATCCCATTTACCAGCACTTGGCCCATAGCCTTGAATGTTATGATGTGCCAAGTGCTCATCCAGGTATTTTTTAAAGGATGTGAGGCAACCCACCTCCACCACCCTCCCAGGCAGCGCATTCCAGACCATCACCACCCTCTGGGTAAAAAAGTTTTTCCTCACATCCCCCCTAAACCTCCTGCCCCTCACCTTGAACTTATGCCCCCTCCTGACTGACCCTTCAACTAAGGGGAACAGCTGCTCCCTATCCACCCTGTCCATGCCCCTCATAATCTTGTACACCTCGATCAGGTCACCCCTCAGTCTTCTCTGCTCCAAGGAAAACAACCATGTGACAACAGCGAGAGTTCCGCATGGTATGTTACCTGCCTGGGGACAGGGTGAGGGACATCTCTGACCGGCTTGAAAGGATATTGGAGAGGGAGGGGAGGATCCAGTTGTTGTGGTCCACGTCCAGACAAATAACATAGGTAAGACAAGGAAAGAGGACCTGTTTGGGGATTATCAGGAACTAGGAACTAAATTAAAGAACAGGTCCTCAAGGGTTATAATCTCCGGATTACTACCCGAGCCACGTGCAAATTGGCAAAGGGACACGAGAATAAGGGAAGTAAACACGTGGCTAAAGGAGTGGTGTGGGAAAGAGGGATTCCATTTCGTGGGGCACCGGCATCAGTATTGGCACAGGAGGGATTTGTACCACTGGGACGATCTCCACCTGAACCGATCTGGGACCAATGTTCTAGCGAAAAGGGTAAATAGGGTGATCAACAGGACTTTAAACTAGAAAGTTGGGGGGGAAGGGAAGGGTAAAACTCCAAGAATTATAACTAACAGGAAACAAAGCAGCAGGTTAGTGTGTGGGGGGGGGGGTGGTGGATTCAACTTCATGGAAAATTATGAAAAAACTGAACAGAATGGAGAGCCCAGGAGAGGCTATTAAAGTCTCCAGAACATAAAATAGGACAGAGTGTTTGGAAAGGGCTAGGAATCTAACTTCAAGCACATCAGATAAAGGGTCGACAATGAGAATGGGGATGGGAAATACAGGACTGAAGGTGTTGTATCTGAATGCACGCAGTATACGAAATAAGGTAAATGAGCTTGTGGTGCAGATTGAAATTGGCAGGTATGATGTGGTGGGCATCACGGAGACATGGCTGCAAGGGGATCAGGACTGGGAGCTAAATATCCAAGGATATACATCCTATCGAAAAGATAGGCAGGTTGGCAGAGGGGGTGGGGTTGCTTTGTTAGTAAGAAATGAAATTAAATCGATAGCAAGAAATGACGCAGGGTCAGATGATGTAGAATCTGTGTGGGTGGAGTTGAGGAACCGCAAAGGTAAAAAAACCATAATGGGAGTTATGTACAGGCCTCCGAACAGTAGTCAGGATGTGGGGCACAAGATACACCAGGAGATAGAAAAGGCGTGTAAGAAAGGCAAGGTTACAGTGATCATGGGGGATTTCAATATGCAGGTAGACTGGGAAAATCAGGTTGGGAGTGGATCCCAAGAAAAGGAATTTGTGGAACGTCTACGAGATGGCTTTTTGAAGCAGCTTGTGGTGGAACCCACTAGGGAACAGGCAATTCTAGATTTAGTGATGTGTAATGATGCAGATTTGATCAGGGAGCTTAAGGTGAAGGAACCCTTAGGAGGAAGTGACCATAATATGATAGAATTTACCCTGCAATTTGAGAGGAAAAAGCTGGAATCAGATGTAACGGTATTACAGTTGAATAAAGGCAACTACAGAGGCATGAGGGAGGAGCTGGCCAGAATTGACTGGGAGATGAGCCTAGCAGGAAAGACAGTGGAACAAAAATGGCAGGAGATTCTGGGAGTAATTTGGGAGACACAGCAAAAATTCATCCCTAGGAAGAGGAAGCATACTAAAGGGAGGACGAGGCAATCATGGCTGACAAGGGAAGTCAGAGACAGCATAAAAGCTAAAGAGAAAGCATACAATGCGGCAAAGAACAGTGAGAAACCAGGGGATTGGGAAGCCTACAAAGACCAACAGAGGACAACTAAAAAAGAAATAAGGAGGGAGAAGATTAAATATGAGGGTAAACTAGCCAGTAATATAAAAGAAGATTGCAAGAGTTTTTTTAGATATATAAAGGGTAAGAGAGAGGCAAAAGTGGAGATTGGGCCACTGGAAAATGACGCTGGAGAAGTAGTAGTGGGGAACAAAGAAATGGCGGAGGAACTGAATAGGTACTTTGCGTCAGTCTTCACAGTGGAAGACACGAGTGACATCCCCAAAGTTCAAGAGAGTCGGGGGCAGAGGTGAGTATGGTGGCCATTACCAAGGAGAAGGTGCTAGGAAAACTGAAAGATCTGAAGGTGGATAAATCACCTGGACCAAATGGATTACACCCCAGGGTTCTGAAGGAGATAGCTGAAGAGATAGTGGAGGCGTTAGTGGTGATCTTTCAGGAATCACTGGAGTCAGGGAGGGTCCCAGAGGAATGGAAAATCGCTAATGTAACCCCCCTGTTTAAGAAGGGAGTGAGGCAAAAGACGGGAAATTACAGGCTGATTAACCTGACCTCGGTCGTTGGTAAGATTTTAGAGTTCATTATTAAGGATGAGATTTCAGAATACTTGGAAGTGCATGGTAAAATCGGGCAAAGTCAGCATGGTTTCATCAAGGGGAGGTTATGCGTGACAAATCTGTTAGAATTCTTTGAGGAGGTAACGAGTAGGTTAGACAAAGGAGAGCCAATGGATGTTATCTACTTGGATTTCCAGAAGGCCTTTGACAAGGTGCCGCACAGGAGGCTGCTCAGTAAGATAAGAGCCCATGGTGTTAGAGGCAAGGTACTAGCATGGATAGAAGATTGGCTGTCTGGCAGGAGGCAGAGAGTGGAGATAAGGGGGTCCTTCTCAGAATGGTGCAGTCTCTCTCCCTGAGTTCGATACCTGAATCCTCATTCTCTTGGGTGAAGGCGGATGTGAAGTATTCATTCAACACTCTAGTGATGTCCTCTGACTCCACCCATAGATTGCCCCCTTTGTTCCCTTATGGGCCCTCCTCTTTCCCTGGTTATCCTCTTCCCATTGATATACTTACAGATCATCTTGGGATTTTCCCTACTTTTACCAGCCAGAGCTTTCTCATACCCCCTCTTTGCTCTCCTAATTGCTTTGTTAAGCTCCACCCTGCACTTTCTGTACTCCACTAATGCCTCTGCAGATTTGCTTCCCTTGTACCTGCTAAAAGCCTCTCTTTTCAAGAAGGAGTTAGATATAGCTCTTGGGGCGAATGGTATCAAAGGATATGGGGAGAAAGTGGGAGCAGGTTATTGAGTTGGATGATCAGCCATGATCATAATGAATGGAGGAGCAGGCTTGAAGGGCCGAATGGCCTAATCCTGCTCCTAGTTTCTATGTTTCTAATTGGGTTTTTAATGGCCTTAAGTGGCCTTTGATTGTTGGTGGGTGTGGCTCTGACACCTGCTCCGACCCCTGACCTGAAGATTGCGCACGTGCTGGATGATGTCAGGACGCTATTTCTGTTTGAGTCAGGCACGTGCCTGCCTGTGGGGTGTAAAATTCTGGCCATAGGCTCCACCAGCTCAACCCAAGGCCCTCCTAGAAATGCAGCCATCACTCACTTTGGATAAGTTGTTGATCTGGTCTACTTCATACCAATTGCAGCACAGGCCCATCGAGGCTACTTGCTTATCTCTGTCGATGATGCCTGCGGCTATATCGATGTAACACAGCTTATCAAGACAAGGTACCTGAATGCTACAAGGCTCTTTCTGTACAGACTCTGCAACCTGCTTCACTTCCTCCGATGGTTCTAGCGGCCATGGTGAATGGTCCAGCCCAGCCCGTTCTGACCATCCCTAACACACTGGCTGAGCTGTCCAGTCCTTACATAGCTCTAATGATGTAGGCCCAATCACAAACTCCACAGCCTATGATGGATTCCCCACCCAACCCCCAGTCTTGTCCTAATCATTAACTTTGTGAACGTTTACCCTGAGCTGCCCCCAACAGTGCGGAGACACCAATACCTGATCCAGAGCCATGCTCTTTATTTCCTTCTAGTGGTGTTATTAGTGAGAGCTAGGCCAATGGAAATCCTGAGCTGCTATGTTCACCATCGTACTGGCCACGCGCTGAGTCTACTAGAGAGCAGCAGGTGACTGACTCAGTGAAGCTGCAGCATCTTGAGACTAAAGGGTGATTATCTCCAACTTATATGAACCAGAAGACATCATTACTGGAATATAATGTGCACACAGATCAACCTTTCTAATTGCTGTAATATCCCTAAAACCAACTCTGGGAGTTCCAAAGATGTGACACAATCTTCTTCAGTCCTTGTTACAGTTCCTCTGGACTTTGGCTGTTTTACTCTCAGACTATCTGACGTTAGTAACATTGCTCAATGCTGTGACCTACTGTTGTTTACATTGTTATTCTGTCTTTATTTCCTTTTCCAGCAGCTCACTGTCATCTGACATATTTTCATCTTACTAATGATAGGGGTTTTCTGGAGAACTTCCTGCTGAATCCACCTGGCCACACTGACACCATCGCCCTTGAACCATTCACACTCACCCCATGACCCCTGTACTTACTCACACTTGCCCTGTGACCCCTGTACTTACTCACACTTGCCCTGTGACCCCTGAACTTACTCACACTTGCCCTGTGATCCCTGAACCCCTCATATTCGCTCTGTGACCCTTGAGCTTGCACACTCACACTCTGACCACTGAAGCTCTCAATGAGACTGTGACCTGAGCCCCGTCAGGTGACACCAGGATCATTAATAACAAAATGAAGCAGGACTTTAACAACAGACCACTCACCACTTCCAAATCAAATAAATCCTCGCTTATTGAGGCTCGCTTCAATTTCATTGTCTAGGGTAGTGTGTGTGGTCATGTGTATGTGTGTCCATGTACGTGTATGCCCGTGTGTGTGTGTGTCTGTGCCCATATTGTTCATGTGTGTTTGTGCCTGTGTGTGTCTATGCCCATATTGTTCATGCATGTATGTGTGCCTGTGTGTGCCCGTGCCCATATTGTTCATGTGTGTATTTGTGCCTGTGCCCATATTGTTCATGCGTGTATTTGTGCCTGTGCCCATATTGTTCATGCGTGTATTTGTGCCTGTGTGTGCCTGTGTGTGCCCCTGTGTTTCCATGTGTGTTATAAGATTGAGAGGAGGTCTCTGGGCCTGGGATCCGGATGGGTCTG
Source organism: Carcharodon carcharias (assembly GCF_017639515.1). NCBI lineage: Eukaryota > Metazoa > Chordata > Chondrichthyes > Lamniformes > Lamnidae > Carcharodon > Carcharodon carcharias. Next base: position 271,270,853 of record NC_054467.1, read on the forward strand.
AGTGAGGGGGTGGGTTGTTTGGGATCTCGGAGGACTGAAGGATACAGCCGGGGACCCATGGGGTGATGGGGGGAGAGGCCAAGGTGGGGGGTAGATCCAGGGATTCTGATCTGTTATGACTCACAGGAAGTATTTAAACTCAGTGGTTTGACTCTGTCCTCAATCCTCCTCTCAGACTGGGGCTTTTTGCAGATGAACACCAAACTTTGCACAGCTGCTTTGTAAAGGTCTGGGACTTATCACCTCGAGCCGGACCTTCATTTGCAATTCCTGTGCAACTCTTGAACAGAAAATGAGAATCAGCCTGGTTTCTAATAATCCTCCTTTCCTGGTCCACAGCAGACTTTCCCTCTCTGTCTGATCCCAAGCTGGGCTGCTTGTTTTCGGAGGGTTAGTGTAGAGTTATTTATTTTTATTCATTCATAGGATGTGGGTGTCGCTGGCTGGGCCAGCATTTATTGCCCATCCCTAGTTGCCCTTGAGAAGGTGGTGATGAGCTGCCTTCTTGAGCCGCTGCAGTCCATGTGGTGTAGGTACACCCACAGTGTTGTTAGGGAGGGAGTTCCAGGATTTTGACCCAGCGACAGTGAAGGAACGGCGATATATTTCCAAGTCAGGATGGTGAGTGACTTGGAGGGGAACTTCCAGGTGGTGGTGTTCCTATCTGTCTGCTGCCCTTGTCCTTCTAGATGGTAGTGGTTAGGGGTTTGGAAGGTGCTGTCTAAGGAGCCTTGGTGAATTCCTGCAGTGCATCTTATAGATGGTACACACACTGCTTGATGTGGTGTCTTTGCTGAACGGTCCACAGGAGACTCAGGTACAGGTCACGATCGTTTATTCGAGCAATTGTAAGGAGGGCACCATCTCAATGCAGCTTGAGACAGTTCTGTGCTAAACTACAAGTGTTCACCATATTTATACATTATTGGTCACGTACAAGAACAGTTTCCAGATTCCGATCTCGTCGACATATAGGTTTACATTAAACAGACATCTCATAACAGGTACATGCATCGTATGTCTCTATTTTCACCCAGGCACAGACCTTCCCTCTGGGACTATCTGTTCTTCCCCTATCTGTTGAAGAGCACACTTAATCTTATTTGTTATTGCCAATGCTCTGACTACAGTCCAGCTCCAAGGCCTTTCTGTTGTTTGCAGGCCCTAAGGCTGTGCAAGGTTCATCTGGTAACCTTTAACTGCCAATGTGCTTGGAGATTTTAAGTAACTCATTTCCTTTCAATAAGTTCATACTGTATTCCTATATTCTCCCTAATAATTACTGGATCCCTTTATTTCCCCCTAACACTGCTGCTACTGTGCATCGGTTGTGGAGGGAGTGAATGTTTGTGGATGTGGTGCCAATCAAGCGGCTGCTTTATCCTGGACAGTGTCCAGCTTCTTGAGTGCTGTGGGAGCTGCACTCATCCAGGCAAGTGGGGAGTATTCCATCACACTCCTGACTTGTGCCTTGTAGATGGTGGAGAGGCTTTGGGGAGTCAGGAGGTGAGTTTCTTGTTGCAGGATTCCCAGCCTCTGACCTGCTCTTGTAGCCACAGGATTTCTATGGCTAGTCCAGTTCAGTTTCTGGTCAATGGTAACCACCAGGATGTTGATAGTGGGGGATTCAGTGATGGTAATGCCATTGAACATCAAGAGGTGATGGTTGGATTCTGTCTTGTTGGAGATGGTCACTGCCTGACACTTGTGTGGTATGAATGTTACTTGCCACTTGTCAGCCCAAGCCTGGATATTGTCCAGGTCTTGCTGCATTTGGACATGGGCTGCTTCAGTATCTGAGGAGTCGTGAATGGTGCTGAACATTGTGTAATCATCAGCGAACATCCCCACTTCTGACCTTATGATGGAAGGAAGGTCATTGATGAAGCAGCTGAAGATGGTTGGGCCAAGGACACTACCCTGAGGAACTCCTGCAGTGATGTCCTGGAACTGAGATGAGTGACCTCCAACAACCACAATCATCTTCCTTTCTGCTGGGTATGACTCCAACCAGTGGAGAGATTTCCCCCTGATTCCCATTGACTCCAGTTTTACTCGGGCTCTTTGATGCCACACTCGGTCAAATGCTGCCTTGATGTGAAGGGCGGTCACTCTCACCTCACCTCTGGAGTTCAGCTCTTTTGTCCATGTTTGAACCAAGGCTGTAATGAGGTCAGGAGCTGAGTGGCCCTGGCGGAACCCAAACTGGGCATCAGTGAGCAGGTTATTGCTAAGCAAGTGCTGCTTGATAGCTCTGTTGATGATCCCTTCCATTACTTTACTGATGGGGCAATAATTGGCCGGGTTGGATTTGTCCTGCTTTTTGTGTACAGGACATACCTGGGCAATTTTCCACATAGCCGGGTAGATGTCAGTGTTGTAGCTGTACTGGAACAGCTTGGCTAGGGGCGCGGCAAGTTCTGGAGCACAAGTCTTCAGTACTATTGCCGGAATATTGTCAGGGCCCATAGGATTTGCAGTATTCAGTATCTTAAGCTGTTTCTTCACATGGAGTGAATTGAATTGGCTGAAGACTGGCATCTGTGATGCTGGGGACCTCCAGAGGAGGCTGAGATGGATCATCCACACAGCACTTCTGGCTGAAGATTGTAGCGAATGCTTCAGCCTTATGTTTTGCATTGATGTGATGGGCTCCTCCATCATTGAGGATGGGGATATTTGTGGAGCCTCCTCCTCCAGTGAGTTGTTTAATTGTCCACCACCATTCACAGCTGGAAGTGGCCGGACTGCAGAGCTTAGATCTGATCCATTGGTTGTGGGATCGCTTAGTGCTGTCTATCACTTGCTGCTAATGCTGCCCCCCCTGCTGGGTCTGTCCTGCCATTAGGAGGTGATGTGGTGTCTGGGATATGGGGCAGGATTTTGTGCCAGTTGGGTGGGTGGGGAACCAATCCCCGCCAGAGAAGCGGGCCCTGCTGCCATTTTAGGTGGGCCGGCCGATTAAGGCCCACCCAGCGTGACACCAGCGGGAAGCGCTATACACTCCGTGTGTGGGCGGTGGGGGAGCATTCCCTAAAAGCGAGGGTGCGCTCTTTCACACATGCCCAGTAAAGAGCACTCATCTCACTGAGCCTCAGGGAGATCGCTGACAGTTTTATAATCCTTAACATGTCCCCCTCAATGTCACAAGAGATGGGACATGTTCATAAATTTCACTAAAACTTAATTAAACTTTTGAAATCCCTACATGAAGCCTCGTCCCACCGCTGGATGTGGTTTCATGTTTTCTCTGATTCCCGCCGGGGGCTCCTGGGCTGTCCACCAGCCTTAAGGTTGGACAAGCAGGTCCTTTAATTGTTTTAATGGTCCTGGCACTGGCCTCAGTTGGCCATTGACAGGTCGGTGGGCCCACAGCTGATTTCTCTGTCCTCCCACCTTCCTGAAGATGTAAATGGGGCAGGATGACATCGGGGGGGTCCGCCCAGTGTCACCACCCATCATTGTCCCCTCGGCGAGTGGGCCCCATCCCCTGCTCACCAACAGAAAGATGCAGCCCATTATCTGTCAGGTATGACTCCGTGAGGATGACCACGTCAGGCTGTTGCTTCTCTAGTCTGTGAGACAGCTCTCCCAGTTCCGGCTCTAGTAAGGAGGGACTTTGAGGGGGTGACAGTGCTGAGATTGCTGTTGTCGTTTCCAGGGCCTAGGTCAATGCTGGGTGGTCTGGGGGGGCGGTGACAGTGTGCTGGGTGGTCTGGGGGGGTGGGTGACAGTGTGCTGGGTGGTCTGGGGGGGTGGGTGACAGTGTGCTGGGTGGTCGGTGGGGGGGGTGACAGTGTGCTGGGTGGTCGGTGGGGGGGGTGACAGTGTGCTGGGTGGTCGGTGGGGGGGGTGACAGTGTGCTGGGTGGTCTGGGGGGGTGGGTGACAGTGTGCTGGGTGGTCGGTGGGGGGGGTGACAGTGTGCTGGGTGGGGGGGGTGACAGTGTGCTGGGTGGTCGGGGGGGGGGGGTGACAGTGTGCTGGGTGGTCGGGTGGGGGGGGGGGGTGACAGTGTGCTGGGTGGGGGGGGTGACAGTGTGCTGGGGTGGGGGGGGTGACAGTGTGCTGGGTGGTCGGGTGGGGGGGGTGACAGTGTGCTGGTGGTCGGGTGGGGGGGGGTGACAGTGTGCTGGTGGGGGGGGTGACAGTGTGCTGGGTGGTCTGGGTGGGGGGGGTGACAGTGTGCTGGGTGGTCGGTGGGGGGGGGTGACAGTGTGCTGGGTGGGGGGGTGACAGTGTGCTGGGTGGTCTGGGGGGGGGGGTGACAGTGTGCTGGGTGGGGGGGGGTGACAGTGTGCTGGGTGGTCGGTGGGGGGGGTGACAGTGTGCTGGGTGGTCGGTGGGGGGGGTGACAGTGTGCTGGGTGGGGGGGTGACAGTGTGCTGGGTGGTCGGTGGGGGGGGTGACAGTGTGCTGGGTGGGGTGGGTGACAGTGTGCTGGGTGGGGGGGGTGACAGTGTGCTGGGTGGTCGGTGGGGGGGGTGACAGTGTGCTGGGTGGGGGGGGTGACAGTGTGCTGGGTGGGGGGGGTGACAGTGTGCTGGGTGGTCTGGGGGGGGTGACAGTGTGCTGGGTGGGGGGGGGTGACAGTGTGCTGGGTGGGGGGGGTGACAGTGTGCTGGGTGGGGCGGTGACAGTGTGCTGGGTGGTCTGGGGGGGGTGACAGTGTGCTGGGTGGTCTGGGGGTGGGGGGGGTGACAGTGTGCTGGGTGGTCGGGGGGGGGGTGACAGTGTGCTGGGTGGTCTGGGGGGGGGTGACAGTGTGCTGGGTGGGGGGGTGACAGTGTGCTGGGTGGTCGGGGGGGGGGGTGACAGTGTGCTGGGTGGTCGGGGGGGGGGGTGACAGTGTGCTGGGTGGTCTGGGGGGGGTGACAGTGTGCTGGGTGGGGGGGTGACAGTGTGCTGGGTGGTCGGTGGGGGGGTTGACAGTGTGCTGGGTGGTCTGGTGGGGGGGGTGACAGTGTGCTGGGTGGGGGGGGTGACAGTGTGCTGGGTGGTCTAGGGGGGGGGGTGACAGTGTGCTGGGTGGGGGGGTGACAGTGTGCTGGGTGGGGGGGGTGACAGTGTGCTGGGTGGTCTGGGGGGGGGTGACAGTGTGCTGGGTGGGTGGGGGGGTGACAGTGTGCTGGGTGGTCTGGGGGGGGGTGACAGTGTGCTGGGTGGGGGGGTGACAGTGTGCTGGGTGGTCTGGGGGGGGGTGACAGTGTGCTGGGTGGGGGGGTGACAGTGTGCTGGGTGGTCTGGGGGGGGTGACAGTGTGCTGGGTGGGGGGGGTGACAGTGTGCTGGGTGGGGGGGTGGGGGTGACAGTGTGCTGGGTGGTCTGGGGGGGGGGTGACAGTGTGCTGGGTGGGGGGGGTGACAGTGTGCTGGGTGGTCGGGGGGGGGGTGACAGTGTGCTGGGTGGGCGGGGGGTGACAGAGTGCTGGGTGGGGGGGGGTGACAGTGTG